>NC_073696.1:131396880-131461880 GCF_029784165.1 Wyeomyia smithii
ATAATAATAATAATAATAATTATATTAATAATAATAATAATAATAATAATAATAATAATAATAATAATAATAATAATAATAATAATAATAATAATAATAATAATAATAATAATAATAATAATGATAATAACAATAATAATAATAATAATTTTAATAATAATAATATTGATAGTAACAATATTCATAATGATAAAAATTTTAAAGTGAATACTTCACCGAACGTCTAAGTCACGACCTCACGGCTGATAGTAGGATTAATCGAGTGTCTCCGCAGAACAAACAATGACGATCCAGCTTCGCGTTGTGACACAGTGGCCTTGTAGATGCCACTTGTAGTTGACTTCCACTCGCTCGATCGTATGGTGGTCCGTGCTGCTAGCGGGGTAACAGCAGTGCGTAGGAATTATTCTTGCTGATATATCAGCTGCGTATCAGATCACTGGCGGGGTAGCCTGCCCCTACCAGTGTGCAGGAGATGTTTCTGCCGATATACTGCAGGCTATTGTTATCGCACAGCACAAGAACTAATCGACAAAAAAAAACACCCGTACGATAACTCGTGTATTGTTATTTTGCGAATCAAGCAGGGCTGAACAATTTGCGTCTAATCGAGACGAAAGCAAAACAACGAATGGGGGGGGGGGAGGGTTGGTTAATACTAAAGACGCTTACTTGTTTTACATATTTATTCTCACTAATGGACTTCATTAAACGTTGCGGCCGGGACGAACGGTGGTCGATATGCTGCTACTCTGCAACCAGGAACGAGACGAACAGGAAAGGGCACCAACGGCGATCGGCAAGACTTCCAGAACGGGGTAGCGGGTGGTCTATCGGCTACAGCGGCAACTTGGTCAGATTACAAGCGGCCTTAACGTTTCAAATCCGGGAGGGATTTAGCGCTGTCGCTTGGGTTTGCGTACACAATAGCCAATTCGACCCATTGTTCTTCTCGACGTGCACTATGCAGGATTTCTTCTGGGGACACTACACTGTCACTCCACTCGACTAGTCCGGCCAGAGATTAACGTTCGTGTAGTATACTGGCGGACCGTGCTTTGATCTTCTGATCACGTTTTGTTAACCGAAAACTGTGGGCAAACGATTTGCCGAATCACGCTGCCGCGCAGGACTTACTCCTCGGACCGATTTTCAGAAAAAGCCTCGTTTGCGCCATCGCGCCTCAATTTATTCCCCCAGTGGGACGTTGGTGTTCGTGATCTCGTTGACAGCTCTCAGCATTCGATACATCACGGCGGGCTAACAATATTTTATGCTAGGTTGGTGTCCCCTCTTTTATGGTACTGTACACTGTTTAGTTGCATGCAAGACTTCCCTTCTAACTGATTTTCCTTAATACTATGTTTAATTCTACCTAAACCTAAAATAAATTAAAATATTTTACATGCAACGAGAAAGCAAACATTGATAATAAATAATATTCAGAAAAGTATGTATATATCGGGACACCAACTCAGGGCTACTAGGTATAAAATAAACATCCCTCAAACACGCAGGCGTGGAGGACTGACATTTATCTTATACCTAGACATTTACTGACAATATTTACGAAACTGACAATATTTTGTGTTGTGTCTAATCCTAGCTGGCCCAGTTACCAAAAGTCAATTGTGATCCGACAAAGTAGATCACACGTTCGATAACTGCAACACTTGACACATGGCAAAATTTGAAGGGGGGTCCGTAGGATAGTGGGAAAATAGCAGAAAACTAAAACAGACAAGCCTTTCGATTAATCAATTTGATATTCATATTTCCGCATCATAATTTATTGCGTTTTAGTAACCAATATGTAGGCGAAGACAAAGTTCATCACTACAATATACCATTTTACGAGATGTTTCTGAACTCAATTCATGAATGAAATTTTGACAGAAAGCTCGGAGCCGCTGACATAACGCAAGTAAAAGCAACATCAACATCAGCAGGATCCGTGACACCTGTCAGTTCGTAAAATGGTCTATTTCAGAGTTCGAAAAAAGTGACAGAACTGTGTGAAGGCGAATAATAAGAGCATTCAGAGTACAATATTTCCACATAACTCATTCTATTGTATCCCTCATACAGCATGCTTTGACAAAAACTTTTTACCGTACCGATAGCGGTGTGTTCGTTCAAATATCAACTTCTTTGCGCTTGCTTGACTGAAATCTCTGTTCAAAATTCTATCAATTCGCTGGATTGATAGTTATTTTTCAATTCCTGGTGCAGAAATAACTATTAGCCATTGGTTTCTTGTAAAAGTGCTATAGTAACACCAGTGGTGGGCACCATTCCGCTAATTCGCTAAAACGCTAATTAGCGACGCTAAAATTCAGTTAGTGATTTAGCTCAAAAATCTCTTTTACTTGTGTCAGGGCCAATAAGTTTGATATCATTCATTACTTTCTTAAAAGAATGAATGGCAAAAAGTAACAGGGTAACTAGATTCAATTCAGTATCACTGCAAAGGGTGACAGTTAGTGAACAATTAGCTTCATTTCGGGTGTATTCCAAGTATTGAATATGAGATTTCGAAGCTCTTGTCTATTTATCGCTAGGTCACAAAATATTGTTTGTGATCTATTATGCACTGCCTCGCTGAGTAGTGAAGGCTAGCCGAACAATTAGGGACGTTGCGATACCACCGATACTATTACAGTATCGATCCTTCTACTTCCGATACTCGGATATTTGGTATCGATGTTCTACCAACGATGCTTTATCAATATCGATACAAACCTCTCAGTATCGAAAAGACTCAAAACAACCCTGTAAAGAAGAACGAACGAAGCAGAAAATATGCTGTATCCTGTGCCATTTTGATGTATCGTATGCATGCATGCCATCTCATCGGTAATGCCAATTTAACAGAAATTTCTGTAGATTAACCCACGGGAACGATCCTTTTCTACGGTCATGCAGATCCGAAGGTAAAATCTACAGAGCCATGCAAGCGGCTCTTTTCGAAAACAGGATCAATTATTAAGGAAATGAGTAATCGACTTTCGACTAAGTTTCTGCAGAAGCTGGTGTTTCTAGATTCAGTAAATTTATAGACCATTTTACGAACTGACAGGTGTCACGTATTCTGCTGTTGATGATGTTGCTTTTAAGGGCGTTATATCAGCGGTTCCGAGCTTTCTGTCAAAATTTCATTCATCGATTGAGTTCAGAAACGTCTCGTGAAATGGTCTATATAAATGGTTTCATTGAATTAAACGTTTTGAGGAATAAATAATGAAAAAAAATTATGACTTATATTTTGAATGAACTGGTATCGCACAACGATACATTCAGGTATCGATACGTTAGCCTCGATACTATCGGAATATCAGTACTTGCTTTCGATACAGGTATCGATCCTAAGTATCGATGTTTTACGGTATTGCAACGTCCCTACGAACAATGCACAAGGGATTTTTTTCTCTTATAATAATGACGGAAAGTGAATCACATAACATGGTTATTTTGCTCCATTGATTAACAGTGGAGATCTATAATCTCCAATCTAGAATGAAGAGACAACAAGTAAACGAGATCGAAAAAAAAAATCGTGAGAAATGAAATAGTCCTTTTGAAATGTTTCTAGAGATTCAACAATTTTCATTTTCGAATGCATTTCGAATCCCCCGCGAGATCTGTCACTTAAATGTCAAATATGACTTTGACATTAGATTTGACGGATTGCGGTCCGATAACTGCAAAGTTGTTGCAGTTATCGGTCTTGCAGTTAAAAGTCTTGCAGTTATCGAACGGCGACTGTATTACTGTTATGAAACACCGGAATAGAAAACACAGGATGTAGATATACTAGATTTAAAAAAATCGAATCCAAGCACCTTCAGAAGATTTTTGTTCAAATTTAAGATCCTAAATAAACCATCTATGATTCAAAAATGAAATTAATAAACAATTGATAGATGTGTAAACTAAATGAATTGGTGTTGTTTGAACCGATTTCTTACAGAAAACTACTTACAAAATAAGTTTGCTAAACTAGCCAAATATGATATAATCATGGGCGCAACTTAGGGGGGTCTAGGGGCCCCCTAGAAAGTGTTAAGCCCCCCCTAGAATTTCCCAGAGAATGATTGTATTCAATATAAATACATTACATACTACTTACCAGAGCATCAAAATCATCACAAATTGAGATGTCGTCAGTCATTGGCTAAGAACTAGTTCTGCACCCAGGATCGATTCTTAAACCTAGCTCTCTTACTCATCTTACCAGTCAGACAAGAGCTGTAGTAACTCGTGCTGTATCAAGAAGTTGTCGCCATTTTACTCGGTTTTGGGCTGTGTTTCACCAGTTCCCCAGACGTTTCATCACTTGCAAGTCTCTTTCGATCTGGTCGAGCCATCATGCACGCTGCGCCCCTTCTTTCTGGTGCCGGTAGGGTTTGCTGAAGAGAAGTCCGGCATCCTTACGACTCGACCGGTCCACCGCAACCAATTGTCTTTCGCCAGGTGCGCAATGGGGTTCTCTCCAAACAGCGCTTGTAGCTAATGGTTCATGCGCTGTCGCGCCGTTATCCGTCGTCCGTTTGTACTCCACCGTAGATAGTCCACAGCACCTTCCATTCGAAAACACCAAGAGGACTTCCGTAGAGGACTACCGGTTATATCAGGGTTTGGTAGTTTTTTGTATCGAAGTGGTCATGTCCGATCAGCACTGTGATTGGTGCGTACGTATGTAATGTCTGAGAAGAACGAGCCGTCGATGAGAACGTGGTCAATTGTTTTGCTGTACATTGGTCGAGGAAAGAAGGGACTTTGGACTGACAGCCCGCGGGAAGCTGCGAAGTTGGTGCATAGCTGGCCGTTGTCGCTCGCCACGGTGTGCAGGCTGTGCGGGCCGATCACCGGCTTATATAAGTCTTTCCTTCCGTTCATGTCCCCAATGACGATCTTGATGTCTCTACGCGAGCAGCTATCGTAAAGTTTCTCCAGCTATGCGTAGAACGTTTCTTTCTCTACATCAGGTCTTCCTTCGCGAGGGCAGTGCACATTGGGAATAGTGTTGTTGTAGAACCAGCCTTTTATTCTCAACAAACACAACCTGTCGCTGATTGCCTGCCACTTCATAAAACGACTCTGCATCCTGCCCAGCACTATAAAACCGCTACCAAGCTCATTGGTTGTGCCACCGCTTTGGTGGTACTGTGCCTTGCGGTCACAAATCCACCGTACCTTCTCTCCTTTCAAGCAAAGCTCCTGGAGCGCAACAATGTCGAAGTGGCGGGATTCTAGCTGATCCAGCAGAATCCAGTCGACATCCGGTGCGTTGAACGATCTACTGTTACATGTACCGAGCTTCTAATCGTCGTCCTTATTTCGTCGGCTGGGTCATTGCCTATTGTTTCCGGTTCGTTTTGTATTCTTGATTCTTCGTAGTATGTTTATTTTAGTATGCTGCCTTACTAGGGCTGCGATGCTTAGTCTCGCGACGGGGCTGCCGCCATAGGTGTAGCTGGTGAGACACCGCATTTCATAGTTCAGCCGTTCGGTCCGGATCAGTCGCTGTTTGAGCCGCCCCTAGCCTGTTGGGTTCGGACAAGCTGCTCTCTAAGGAGAACAACTACCCCTTTCCTGTCAGCATACGACCAAGTTTCCACCGGTTCACCGGTTTTCCCCTGGTTGCTTGTATCCCAGTCAGTAAAACGTGGAGGTAGGAATGGGGCATTATGCCTTGAACCACACTGGGGTCTATTTTATTCCTGTACTGGACGGGTGTGCTGTTAAAAAGCACTGCGCAGCCATTTACCAAACCTGGCTCTCCTCAATATCAAATCAGTGTTGCTGAAAGAGGTTGGCGTTGACACTGTGTTCAAGATATTCAGTACATCTTCGGAGATTCTATCTTGAAGTGATTTTTGCTGCTGTTACGACACTATTTTAAGCATTATTAAATAAGCTTATTAAAACTCCTTTTTCTGTTTTTTAAAATTACATGCATGAAAACTAGCCCCCCCTAGAAATTTTCCTTAGTTGCGCCCATGGATATAATATACCCTACCATAATCAATACAAATTTGCCAGAAGAGTATTGTTTTCCCAATAGGAATTTCAAAACATTTCTGCGTGTATTTAGAACCCACTTTCAGAAGTGAATGTGACCGCTGCTCCTTAAATGATTTATATCCAGCTTTTCCCGAGCGGTGATGGCGAACAGCGCACGCAGCCCATTTTGACGTTCTCTGTAGGTGATGGAATATTCAATCGCAGCAACGGAGCGGAAAATATAATAACGTCGTAACGTAGCATAGCAACTTCAACAAACAACGTGCGTTTTGTTATTTAAATTTAAAAGTCGTGCGCATGCGTGGTTCAAAATAAATAAAACTGGTTATTAAATTTACTTTGCAAACTTTTTATGTTTTTCACTTCATTACTGCGATTGAAAATTACCCGACCAACAGAAAACGTCAAAATGGGCTGCGTGCACTGTCCGCCATTACCGCTCGTGGAAAGCTGGATTTAGTATTAGTATTAGTAGGTTTAGTATTACCACAGGAACCATTCCAAATCTACAACACAAAGTTATTTAAATGTATTTTCATACAAATAAAATGAAAATAAGGAAAAGGGATCAGGTCTCCCCAGTCTCCCCTACGAATAGATATGCACTGAAAGAAATCGACATGACATTATAAAGTGCTTTGCACTCGAATTCACCCCACTTGTCAAAACATGAATTCATATGCGAAACACTTTAGAATTATTTTTCATACAATACCTCATTTTCAAAAAGAAAACACTTTCAATGTTCGCGTGATGACATATAGACATAAAGTGGATTTTGAATCTGCAATGAATGTTTACCGAGCTTCGAATGATTTTTATTCGTTTTTAAAATGATAACAGTTTTACAAGGGAATGATTGCATATAATGTAACCTTTGTTTCATTTATAAAATTTAAACTTTATTATAATAATTCATCACCAAATATAAATTTTCGTTCTCTGTTGAAGAAGCCTGTAAAGCAAACAAAGAACTTATTTAATTTGATTTAATAAATTGATGTTTTAGTAAACAAATACTTGCCTCTAGCGTAAAGATGCTTTCATCAGAATCTCTGTGACCTTGCGCTGGAAGAACGAAATAAGATTAGAATTCGATTCTTTTACGTGACATAAATTACTTACCATGCAAAAATTTACAGATGTAGTCCGGAAAATCGTCGCACTTCTAAGCCGTATGACACTCGCTGACTTTTCATTTGTCGCCATTTTTTTACTTTTTAGCACAAACGGCACTTCATTTGACATATAAAAACAAAATAAATCAACTGAAAGTGTTTCACTGTGATGAACCAGTTCAGCGGATTCAAGTGCAATTCACTTGAAAGGGATGTTGGAATCATACGTAAATTAAGTGCGGCTCATAGATGTAAGTTGATGTGTGCGACAACTTGAAATGAAAGTGAAAAATGATACAATTTGATAAAAAATCTTCAAATAACAATGCAGAGTCATTTTCATATCCAATTGATGAAACACTTGAATATAGTGTGCGTCGTTTTATAAGTGTGGTCGCAAACAAGAATAAGAGCGATTGGCGAACCAATTGAACGCAAAACTAAAAACGACTATGAGGCTTGCCAGTTCTACGGATTTATCCGTAGATCTACGGATTTGATTCGCTGCTACGGATGTACAAGTATACGGGAATTCCGTAAAAATCAGGGGAAATCCGTAGAATCTATGGTCCGATTTTGTTTTCAATTTGAGGTTATGCTTATCCAGAAGCTGATAGGTATATAGCGTGTTTGAATTAGATTTTTTAGTTTAAGCTTACTGTCTAGTGAATTAAACCTAAATATTAAAATTTTCCCGGAACGCAAACTAGTAATAACTCACTGCAAATAGAATCTTGATAGGTAAAAAGCTGCCTGTAAATCATTGCCATTATTTTTACTAGTGATGGGAAACTTATCGATACTTATCGATAATATCGATAAGTGCTTTACATTGATATTATCGTTAATTTTTTGTCGTTAACGATAATTATCGATATTAAAAGGGTGAACACAAGTCAGTGCGGCTGGTTACTGGAGGAGACCCAAAAGAAGGAGACCTCACCTACCCTTCCCCATGAGTTGTTTTTGCCGCTGGGTATTTGTTGCTATTCGACAAGATTTAGCATTGTTGGGGGTGGTGTAAAGGTTCGCCCCGGATGTCACTGAGTTTCTGAGAAATAATGGTAACTAAAAAGGTATTTATAGTTTTTAGTTTCCTATGAACAGATGAATTCGACAACTCAGTACTGGAGAACTTTAAAAAAATATCCAAACTTTTCGCACCATCTCATAAAAAGCAATGACACGAAATTGTAATAGAATGCATTTTCTTTGGCTTGCCAACTCTTATAATATGATGGACATGCATAGCGGCAGTCTATTGGTAATTCTCTGGTAATTGTTTAGTTTTACTTGGAACTGTTTAAGTTTAAAGTATCTGTTACCCAACAAACAATTTTTAGTTCCACTAAAAATCCAAATCAACGAAATTGTTGCGCCAAAAAAAGTATCCTGATTTATACAGGGGGTGGAAAAAATAATTAAGATAAAAAAAATTCTCTCGAATTTTAAATGGCCAGAACTTTACGAAAAATGAATCAATTTTGATAACCAGTTTCATTCCACTGGCAAACAGTATTATATTAGTATTACTTGGGAACTTGGTGTGACCATCCTACACCGAAAATGTTTCGGATTTCAAGAGTGTGTGTCAAAGTGTACATTTTTGCAACGCATAGAACGTTTTAGGCAACTAAATTGTCTATCTAAAATACTTCATTTAAAAAAATCTGTGATCACCGATAATTTCTAAAATCATTTTTTGTTTTTAAAATTATATTTTTTTCAGAGTAGGATCTTAAACTCATTTTTTTATATTTTTGAAGTAGGCTGACCAGATTTTCTCGGGATAAAAACGGGACAAACGGGTTCAAAAAACGGTACACATGTTAACATTTATTTTTGAAATTTTTTTCCAACCAAAGCATGCAAACAATTGGGACTGCTTCGATGAACTTACCCCATCCTGAAGAGTGCAATTTTCAGCAATGAGTTCCTGAAATTTGTCACATGATGATCGAAATTTTGACTAACAATTATCATGGTCTCAACTTTCAATCTGACCTTTTTAAATGTTAATCCAGATAAATTTTCAAACGCAAGTTTGCAAAGTTGCTTGGTTTAATAAGACCTACACACCCACAATGTTCGATTGAATTCTGCTAGAGTGCTGCAAGCTCAAAGAAAATTAGTACCCAACAGGGAAAAAAACCGCCAAAATCAACACCCATACTTAATAAATTCATACCTCGATGATTCCTTGGCGAATTTTCAATCTTTGGCTACCAATGAACCTTAAAATAAATTCTGATTTATTGACAACATATAAACCTATGTGAAACAGAATGTCAGAAAAAGTTCTACGCGTTGCAAAAATGTACACTTTGGCACACACTCCAGAAATCTGAAACATTTCCAGTGACCCTTGGTCACGTCCAGTTCTCAAGTTATACTAGGAATCTAGGACAGTTTTCCAGTAAAATGAAACCTGTTTTGTCTGAATTGATTCATTTTTCGTGAAGTTTTGGCCATTTAAAAATTGACAGAATTTTGCCTGCTTCAATAATTTCCCTTATTACGCAACCTTCAAAATGAACTTCGGCTTGAAACTACTCCGTAGAAAGCACTTCCGGCGTAAAACTCAAAGACTTTCCAAAACAAACTGTTTAACTCGTCCGGTAGTTTGAATTATCATTCGCAGTATCGTAAGATTTGTCATTCAAGGCCTTAACACAATGGATACGTTGCGGCTGCGTTTGCGGCAATTTGACAGTTAGCCCATACATTTACTGTCAAATTGACGCCAACGCAACGCAAACGTATCCATTCTGTTTGGGCCGTTACTATAACCGCAATAACGTTTGCGGTAAAAAATGGACAAAAATTGCCGATTTCATGGGTTTCAAAATGGCGTTAAAAACAGACATCGTGCGGCACTTTGTGGACGCCGGGTATGCCGGTTCTGGCATCTACAACATTTTGACACTATTGGACAATGATCAGAGCATCGAAAGAAAACCCGGATCTGGACGGCCAACGACCCTGAGTGACAAGAAGCTTCAAAGGATGCTGAAGAGGAAGACCGAGGGAAAAGTGGCTAAATCGCTGCGTGCACTTGGCCGAGAGGTTGGTGCATGCTCTCTCTGAAAAAGTATCCGGAGAACATGAACATGCATACAAGAAGCTGCAGTCCCGACCACTGGTCTCGGAGCTGCAGGCAATGACGCAGCGACAGCGGTTGAATAAGATGGTCAAGTCGATTTTCCCGGCGAATCGCGACGTGGCAGTGGTAATGGACGACTAGACCTATCTCACCCTGGATGGCAACGACTAGCAGGGTTCTTCGTATTTTACCTCCCCCACGAAGGAAGTGAGCACCGAGGTAAAGTTTATTTCACAAACCAAGTTCCCCAAGAAGGTGCGGCTGTGGCTGACAATCAGCGAGAAAGGGTTGTCAAAGTTACTCTTCTTTCGCTCCGGGCTGGTCGTGAACGGGGAAATTTATAGTACGAAGTGCCTGACAGACGTTGCGTCGTTCATCAAGAAATACCATAAGCGCGAAGACACGGTGTTCTGGCCAGATTTGACGTCGGCCAACTACTCGAAGCGATCGTAGGAGGAGATGGAGCGGCTGAATATCGATGTGGTACCGAAGTCGGCGAATCCGCCCAATGTCCCCCACCTGCTTCCCATCGAGAATTTCTGGGCAAACTTGAAGCGCAAGATCTATTCCAACAATTTTGTCGCGAAAACGGAGGAGGAGTTAATAAAAAAAAACGAAGAAAGAGCTTCAAAACATGGCTACACGCATGTTTTCGTCCGCCATGGCAAATGTTACGGTTAACTGCCGGAAGGCCGCACGCAAGGACGTAATATTTTTTTGCGAGGAAGCTAGCATGATAACCTTGCATGGGAAATTCATCCAACTCAATTATCTGTCATAGTTTCTTTTTCATCACTATCTGAAATAGTTTTTTTTTTCATCATCTGAAAAAATTTTTTTTTACCGCAAACGTTAGCTGTTAAATTATCGATACTTATCGATAATATCGATAAATCCCCTGGAATTATCGATTGTTATCGATGTACGTTTTGGGCGATATTTCCCATCACTAATTTTTACTGCAGCACCAGCTGTCAGTCAAACAGTCATTTGAATCGCCCATACCGAATAACAGTAAATGACATGGGCGCAACTAAGGAAAATTTCTAGGGGGGGCTAGTTTTCATGCATGTAATTTTAAAAAACAGAAAAAGGAGTTTTAATAAGCTTATTTAATAATGCTTAAAATAGTGTCGTAACAGCAGCAAAAATCACTTCAAGATAGAATCTCCGAAGATGTACTGAATATCTTGAACACAGTGTCAACGCCAACCTCTTTCAGCAACACTGATTTGATATTGAGGAGAGCCAGGTTTGGTAAATGGCTGCGCAGTGCTTTTTAACAGCACACCCGTCCAGTACAGGAATAAAATAGACCCCAGTGTGGTTCAAGGCATAATGCCCTATTCCTACCTCCACGTTTTACTGACTGGGATACAAGCAACCAGGGGAAAACCGGTGAACCGGTGGAAACTTGGTCGTATGCTGACAGGAAAGGGGTAGTTGTTCTCCTTAGAGAGCAGCTTGTCCGAACCCAACAGGCTAGGGGCGGCTCAAACAGCGACTGATCCGGATCGAACGGCTGAACTATGAAATGCGGTGTCTCGCCAGCTACACCTATGGCGGCAGCCCCGTCGCGAGACTAAGCATCGCAGCCCTAGTAAGGCAGCATACTAAAATAAACATACTACGAAGAATCAAGAATACAAAACGAACCGGAAACAATAGGCAATGACCCAGCCGACGAAATAAGGACGACGATTAGAAGCTCGGTACATGTAACAGTAGATCGTTCAACGCACCGGATGTCGACTGGATTCTGCTGGATCAGCTAGAATCCCGCCACTTCGACATTGTTGCGCTCCAGGAGCTTTGCTTGAAAGGAGAGAAGGTACGGTGGATTTGTGACCGCAAGGCACAGTACCACCAAAGCGGTGGCACAACCAATGAGCTTGGTAGCGGTTTTATAGTGCTGGGCAGGATGCAGAGTCGTGTTATGAAGTGACAGGCAATCAGCGACAGGTTGTGTTTGTTGAGAATAAAAGGCTGGTTCTACAACAACACTATTCCCAATGTGCACTGCCCTCACGAAGGAAGACCTGATGTAGAGAAAGAAACGTTCTACGCATAACTGGAGAAACTTTACGATAGCTGCTCGCGTAGAGACATCAAGATCGTCATTGGGGACATGAACGGAAGGAAAGACTTATATAAGCCGGTGATCGGCCCGCACAACCTGCACACCGTGGCGAGCGACAACGGCCAGCTATGCACCAACTTCGCAGCTTCCCGCGGGCTGTCAGTCCAAAGTCCCTTCTTTCCTCGACCAATGTACAGCAAAACAATTGACCACGTTCTCATCGACGGCTCGTTCTTCTCAGACATTACATACGTACGCACCAATCACAGTGTTGATCGGACATGACCACTTCGATACAAAAAACTACCAAACCCTGATATAACCGGTAGTCCTCTACGGAAGTCCTCTTGGTGTTTTCGAATGGAAGGTGCTGTGGACTATCTACGGTGGAGTACAAACGGACGACGGATAACGGCGCGACAGCGCATGAACCATTAGCTACAAGCGCTGTTTGGAGAGAACCCCATTGCGCACCTGGCGAAAGACAATTGGTTGCGGTGGACCGGTCGAGTCGTAAGGATGCCGGACTTCTCTTCAACAAACCCTACCGGCACCAGAAAGAAGGGGCGCAGCGTGCATGATGGCTCGACCAGATCGAAAGAGACTTGCAAGTGATGAAACGTCTGGGGAACTGGTGAAACACAGCCCAAAACCGAGTAAAATGGCGACAACTTCTTGATACAGCACGAGTTACTACAGCTCTTGTCTGACTGGTAAGATGAGTAAGAGAGCTAGGTTTAAGAATCGATCCTGGGTGCAGAACTAGTTCTTAGCCAATGACTGACGACATCTCAATTTGTGTTGATTTTGATGCTCTGGTAAGTAGTATGTAATGTATTTATATTGAATACAATCATTCTCTGGGAAATTCTAGGGGGGGCTTAACACTTTCTATGGGGGGCTGAAGCCCCCCCTAGCCCCCCCGTAGTTGCGCCCATGGTAAATGATAATGAACTCCCGATTTTTTCACCTTATTTACAAAATACAAAACCATCATATCAAGCAGACCAGCATCTCTGGATCGAATTTGACAAGCGTCTGATCTAGTGATGGGAAATGTCGCCCAAAACGGACATCGATAACAATCTATAATTCCGGGGCTTTTATTGATATTATCGATAAGTATCGATAATTTGACAGCTAACGTTTGCGGTAAAAAAAAATTTTTCAGATGGCGATGAAAAAAAACTATTTCAGATGGTGATGAAAAAAAACTATGACAGATAATTGAGTTGGATAAATTTCCCATGGAAGGTCATCATGTTAGCTTCCTCACAAAAAATATTACGTCCTTGCGTGCAGCCTTCCGGCAGTTAACCGGAACATTCGCCATGGCGGACGAAAACATGCGTGTAGCCATGTTTTTAAGCTCTTTCTTCGTTTCTTTTATTAATTCCTCCTCCGTTTTCGCGACAAAATTGTTGTAATAGGTCTTGCGCTTCAAGTTTGTCCAGAAGTTCTCGATGGGAAGTAGGTGGGGGACATTGGGCGGATTCGCCGACTTCGGTACCCAGAGCCGTAGCTACTCCGTTTTGCGTGGGGGGGGCAGAGAATTTTTATTTCATAAAACGTTATTTTTTTGTGGAGTAAGCAGTTTAAAACCGTTATGTGCTCGAAAAAAAAAAGGATCTTTACGCGTCCAACGGAGTATCTTGGTATCAAATAAAAATTCTTATACCGTTTGCAGTTTTCGTCCCATTTCGATTGTTTTAGCGCCTAAAGATTCAGAAGCTCATTTATTTACAAATAAGCGTTACGGGACACCCGTAAGAATTTTCTTATTCCCGAAAATCCGGTTTCCGGGTTTATATTCCGAAAAAAAACGAAACTGCGAATGTGCGTATAAAATTTTAATGCGTTTGCTAACTTAAATGAGCAGGTTTACATTGTGTAATTGAGTTTCAGGGGACCAATTTTTTACGCAAGTTTTCAGCTAAGAACAGAAGAGTTTTTAAAAGTTCTACTCTGAAGCAACAAATGCATTGAAGGAATTACAGCGTTATAAATCCAGCTTCGAGAGTCGCCGATCGATGTCAACCAACGATACTGAGAGAATCTATTCGCGAGGAAATACTGAGAGAATGGAGCGATTCAACCGTCAGCCCGAATTCTAAACTTTACGATAGGCTTTGTTTGATCAGTGTTTACCATCAGACCAGGTAGAGTGTGAAATGCCTAGTCCGAAGTCCGGTCAGACTACAATTTTTATAGTTTGATTTTATTTCGGACCGAACCGGAACAGAGTTGTCCGGGCCAGGTAACAGTCTGGGTTACGCTTCCGAGATGTGGAAAAGTCCGGCCAAAATACATTGAACTAAACATGAACATGAATCACAAGATCATATTGCAGGAAGTTAGGATACTGGCTCACCAAAGATTAAATAATTTATCCACCAAAAGATTGAATTTATTATTCTATAATTTATCCAAAAAATTGACTGATACCGTTAACATTAAAAAACTGGTGACTATTCAATATTGCTTACTACTAGTATTTCAGATTTTTCTTTTGGATTTTTTCACCTAGTATCAATCACATACATGCGTCGCGATTCGCCGGGAAAATCGACTTGACCATCATATTCAACCGCTGTCGCTGCGTCATTGCCTGCAGCTCCGAGACCAGTGGACGGGACTGCCGCTTCCTGCATGTATGTCCATGTTCTCTAGATGCTTTTTCGCTATTTTAGAGCAAACACCAACCTCTAGGCCAAGTGCACGCAGCGATTTAGCCACTTTTCCCTCGGTCTTCCTCTTCAGCATCCTTTGAAGCTTCTTGTCGCGCAGGGTCATTGGTCGTCCGGAACCGGGCTTTCTTTCGATGCTCTGATCGTTGTCCAATAGTGTCAAGATGTTGTAGATGCCAGAACCGGCATACCCGGCGTCCACAAAGTGCCGCACGATGTCCGTTTTTGACGCAGCGGGGTACCGTTCTTTGAACGCGCACACTTCTGAACGGAGTAGCTTGACTTTTTTTGCCATCACAGTTAGAGTTTGACTGATAGAGCTGTCAAATTTTTTTTGCTAACTCATGGGTTACTATGATTGATGATGCATGAGTAGTTTCGTCAGTGCGATTAAAGGTAAACCCATGAAAAATCGGCAATTTTTGTCCATTTTTTTTACCGCAAACGTTATTCGACAAATGCAATTTTGCTATATAAATTTGTTAAAAACAGAGACAGTGATGGCCCGAACAGAATGGATACGTTTGCGTTGCATTGACGTCAATGTGACAGTAAATGTATGGGCTAACTGTCAAATTGCCGCAAACGCAGCCGCAACGTATCCATTGTGTTAAGGCCTTGAATGACAAATTTTACGCTACTGCGAATGAAAATTTAAACAACCGGACGAGTTTAACAGTTTGTTTTGGAAAGTCTTCGGGTTTTACGCCGGGAGTGCTTTCTACGGAGTAGTTTCAAGCCGAAGTTCATTTTGAAGATTGTATAATTAGGGAAATAATTGAAGCAGGCAAAATTCTGTCAATTTTTAAATGGCCAAAACTTCACGAAAAATGAATCAATTCTGACAAAACAGGTTTCATTTTACTGGAAAACTGTCCTAGTTTCCTAGTATTACTTGAGAACTGGACGTGACCAAGGGTCACTGGAAATGTTTCGGATTTCCGGAGTGTGCGCCAAAGTGTACACAGCGTTGCAAATCGAGCGAAAAGCAAAACCTTCCTTCTCCTTTCTGCTTGAGAACGAAACATATGTTACGCTTCTCGAGTCTTTTGCACACACGCTTTGGAGATACTCTTTCTTCTTCATGCATTCCCTTGAGTAGCAGCAAGCACGCACCGACACGAACAAACTCTTTCGTATTGCTACTCAGCTACCGTAAAAGAGTACGCGAGTTCCTGCTAGTGAGTAGGAGTACTCGACTAAAATTGCTCAACTAGGAGTGCTTGAAAAACTGTGCTCGAAAACGAAAACGATTTCTTCCCGGTTTAGCTTCATGCACCGACAGTGGGGTAACGTGTAGGGTATCGGACTGCTTCGGTAAGTTTTTTACAGCAGTCTAATGAAAAGCCATCATTTATTTTCCCTATGCAACCATCGCAAAGCATCTTGAAACAATTGTCTTCGGCTAGTAGTTCTCGCGAGTTGGGGAATAGGTACACACGAGTACACACGAGGAGAGTAGACGAGAGTGTGTGCATATGATCTCGGGAGTAAATGCGAGCAAGAAAGAAAGCGAGAAAAAACGAGAAATAGCTTGAATAGAGAATTCTCTACTGTGTGAAAGCGGCATCACCGAGAACCTCACATGAGGTGTTGCATACCAAGGAATCACCGTTGCATACCAAGGAAAATTCGCCAAGGAATCACCGAGGTATGAGTTTATCAAGTATGGGTGTTGATTTTGGCGGTTTTTTCCCTGTTGGGTACTAATTTTCTTTGAGCTTGCAGCACTCTAGCAGAATTCAATCGAACATTGTGGGTGTGTAGGTCTTGTTAAACCAAGCAACTTTGCAAACTTGCGTTTGAAAATTTATCTGGATTTTTAAAAAGGCCAGATTATTTTCACGCGGATTTTCTCTAAAAGGTTATTTATGCAGATTTTCAAATTAACGTGGATTTTTACGCGAATTTTTGAATTAAAGCAGTATTTCAAGCGGATTTCTGAATTAACATGGTTTTTTCACGAGGCATGTATCCCCCGCGTAAGAAAACCCAACTGTATTTGAACCTTTTTCTTATGAATCAATATATTTTAGTAAAAATTATCTGAACTTTCCTTCGAAAATATAAAAAATTCAGTTAAAGATCCTACTCTGAAAAAAATATAATTTTAAAAACAAAAAATGATTTAAGAAAATATCGGTGATCTCAGATTTTTTTGAATGAAGTATTTTAGATAGACAATTTAGCTGCCTAAAACGTTCTATGTATTGCAAAAATGTACACTTTGACACACACTCTTGAAATCCGAAACATTTTCGGTGTAGGTTGGTCACACCAAGTTCCCAAGTAATACTAGTATAATACTGTTTTCCAGTGAAATGAAACCGGTTATCAAAATTAATTCATTTTTCGTAAAGTTCTGGCCATTTAAAATTCGAGAGAATTTTATTTATCTCAATTATTTTGTCTACCCCAGGATATTTTTTGGCGCAACAATTTCGTTGATTTGGTTTTTTAGTGGAACTAAAAATTGTTTGTTGGGTAACAGATACTTTAAACTTAAACAGTTCCAAGTTAAACTAAACAATTACCAGAGAATTACCAATAGACTGCCGCTATGCATGTCCATCATATTATAAGAGTTGGCAAGCCAAAGAAAATGTATTTTATTACAATTTCGTATCATTGCTTTTTATGAGATGGGGCACAAAGTTTGGATATTTTTTTAAAGTTCTCCAGTACTAAGTTGTCGAATACATCTGTTCTTAGGGAACTCAAATCTATATATACTTTATTAGTTACCATTATTTCTCAGAAACTCAGTGACACCCGGGGCTAAAGGTTCGCCCGCACCACCCCCTACAATGCTAAATCTTGTCGAATAGCAGCACCCAACAAATACCTAGCGGCAGAAGCAACTCCTGGGGTAGGGTAGGTGAGATCTCCTTCTTTTGGGTCTCCTCCAGTAACCAGCCGCACTGACTTGTGCTCCCCCTTATAATATCGATAATTATCGCTAACGTCAAAAAATTAACGATAATATAGAGTTCTCCAACCGAAAACACACAAACACTACAGCACGGCCCGCTTTACACTGTATATTGAAATTTGTGAGAGTGTGAATCAAACTCGGTAGTTTTTTATGCTCTCTTTCAGATGACAGTTCTCACAGGTGACAAAAAATTCTTACAGCTAACAAAAAATAAATCGAAAACATCGCACTAATACAAACGCACCTGGAGAACTCTATTGATGACCATCATTTATCGATATTATCGATAAGTATCGATTGATGGCAGAATCGTAGCAAACGAGCGGAAGCAGTTTCGGAGCCACTAGTTAAATGAATTACACACGCGAGAAATACTGTAACATAAAGGTTTTAATCGAACGCAAATAATAAAGAACTGTACGTGGTATCAGTCTGTATAAGAATGGTGCCTCTTCCGGTTTGCACGCCAAATAAAGGTTCACCAATGTTGGCTGTACAGGGGGTAAGTCGTTGCACTTTTCTACACTCCTCCTCAACGATTTACCTTTTATTCGCTTTTCAGCAGTCTTAACATTTCACATAACTGACCATGTTTTTGTGGTCCTAGAGGCTTTGTCAAAGCATCCACTATCATCATATCGGTAGGACAGTAAACTAAAACAATCTCTTTCTTATCGCACAACTCACGAACATGTTTTTCTCTAGTGTTGATATGTTTGGATCGTCTGGTCGATCTCTCTGTTTGGACAAAGGCCAGACACCCTTGATTGTCTTCATTAATAGTTGTAGGTGCCATTTGATTCTCACCAAAATCAAGCAGGAGCTGCCTCAACCAGATGGTCTCTTGACAGGCTTCCGAAAGCGCGACGTATTCCGCCTCCATAAATGAAAGGGTCACACACGATTGCCTACGACTAGTCCATGAAATAGTTCCGCCGGCGAAAAAGAATACAGCACCTGACGTTGATCTCCTACTCACTGGATCACCAGCCCAGTCTGCGTCAGAGTATCCAATCAACGGTTCATCAACTACGCCGCCCAAGCGGAGGAAATATTCTCGTGTTATTTTTAAATACCTTAAAACTCGCTTTGCTGCGGTCCAATCTACCTCGGTTGGCGAAGAAAACTTTCTACCAAGTATGGCTGTGCAAGCAGCGATATCAGGTCGCGCAACCACCGACAAGTACAGCAATCCTCCGACTAATCTACGATACTTCGTTGAATCCTCGAGCAATTCACTATTGTCATTGGAACTAAGGTAGCCCAAATCCATGGGCGATTTTGCAACTTTAGCTTGATCCATTCCGTACACAGTGATAAGTTTGTCAATATATTGCTTCAGTCGAATCTGATAAGCTCCGTTTTTACGCCGTACTTCCATACCCAAAAAATGACGAATTTCACCTAAACGAGTCAGTTCAAATTCAATACTCAAATGTTTAAAAATTCTTGCCGTTTCAGCTTCATCCTTTGATGCAAGCAGTATGTCGTCTACATAGACTAATAGAAAAACCTTTGCTGAACTTTTCAATTTCACGTACAAGCACTGATCAGCTGAAGAAGCTTTGAATCCTAACTTCGACAGCACTTCATTCAAGCGTTTGTTCCAGCATCGAGCCGACTGACGCAATCCGTAAATACTTCGTTTGAGTCGACATACGAGCGTTTCCTTTCCTAGAACTTCGAAGCCTGGAGGTTGACGCATGAAAATCTCCTCTTCAAGAAAACCGTTGAGATATGCTGTCTTTATGTCCAAGTGCTGAACAGTTAAATTGTGCTTAGCTGCGACTGTTAAAAACGTCCGAAATGTGGATTGACGGGTGACAGGCGCGAATACCTGGTCAAAATCAACAACGAATTGCTGTGTATAACCCTGTGCAACATTCCTGGCTTTATATTTCACTACTTGGTCTTCCTCATCGCGCTTGATTTTAAAAACCCAATTCGAACCAACAATTTTACGTTCAGGTGGTAACGGAACAAGCTCCCAAGTTTCGTTGCGTTGATGTGAGTCCATCTCCTCCCGCATTGCCTTACGCCAATCAGCATCTTCCATTGCCCTCTTGTGGTTATCAGGTTCTTCTACTGCACTCGCCGCGATACCAACAGAATAATCGAGAACATAGTCTTCAAGATGCCGTGGGATTACGCAACGATTCTGTCTATCGGAACGTCGATTTTCATCCTCATCCTGAGTAGGAGTACCAAAATATTCCTCCGTAGAATGTTCGCCATCTGTGTCAGTTTCGCATTTTTCTTGCTTCTCAATTAAAGGCAAAAGTTCAATGTTGTCCTCAGTCTCCTCCTCAACCCTGCCAGGCTGGATTTCTGAAACTGGTATCTCCACAGAAGACGTTCCGTTCCCATTTTCTATGAAGCGAGCATCGCGACTTATAGTAATAGAATTATTTTCAAGATCAACAAATCTATAGCCTTTATGCTCCATTGAATATCCCACAAAAGTTAATTTGCTTGCTTTCGGTGCCATCTTAGTCCTCTTGACATAAGGAATATGAACGTAGGCTTTGCTACCAAATACCCGCAAGTGTCTTAGATCTGGTTTTCGTTCCCACCACAGCTCAAATGGAGTTTTCGCTAAAGACTTGGATGGTAATCGATTTTGGAGGTATGTCGCGGTGAATACAGCTTCACCCCAAAAACGCTTAGGAAGTCCGCTATCCAGCAACATACACGTTGCCATCTCAGTGATCGACCTGTTTTTGCGCTCGGTTACGCCGTTTGATTGAGGAGAGTAAGCAGTTGTGTACTGTGGTTTGATACCCGCTAGGCGAAGGAATGCTCGTAGCTCTTTGTTATCGAATTCGCCGCCTCCATCTGAGCGAATAACTCGAGGTTTATGCCCAAAAATATTTTCAGTCCAGCGCACGTAGTCAATAATATTCTGGGTAGCCTCCGATTTATTCTTCAATAGGTATGTAATGGTAAAACGACTAAAATCATCTATAAGATGCAACACGTACCTATTACCACTCGGCGTGACATTTTTCATAGGGCCGCATAAATCAGTGTGAACAATATCAAGAATATGGGATGACTTCCTCTCAGTGACTGCTGGAAAAGGGGCTCTGGCAGCCTTTCCCTCTAAACAATGTTCGCATATCAGTCTTAGACCACAGTCACTCACCTGTATTCCCGTTGCAAGATTCTCCTTCAAAACACGCTCGGCGGCCGCCCAATCACGGTGGCCTAAGCGTCGATGCCAAAGGTGCTGGCAATTTTGTTTGTGTTGACACGATGTAGCTTGTAACGAAGACTCAGCTAAACGCAGGTGATATAAACCACCAGATCGAGCACCGGTTGCTACAACGGTACCCTTCTTGACAATAATTCGGCAGCCATTTTTGTTGAAACACACATCCAAATTTTGCTGCGCCAGTTTCTCCACAGACACCAGGTTAGTTGATAACCCCGGGATATATTTCACATCACACATGTCAATCTTGATCATCTCGTCATCACCATCAATACCGTACAATACACCACGACCCTCACCGAGAATCTGAGTTTTCCTTCCGTCAGCTAGAGTAATCCAACCTCCTGTAAACTTTTTGAAATTTATGAAAAACGATTCGTCGCAGCACATGTGCGCACTGGCACCACTGTCTATGATCCAAGATCGATTTTTAGTATCGCCCACAACAAAAGCGATTCCACGGTTGTCTTTATCGAGCTTTTTCACTTTTCACTGGCTTCGATGTGCCCGTTTCTTCTTCTTTCTTCATAGCTTGCAGTTTTCAGCAATTTCTTCTAAGATGACCGGGCTTTTTACAATGGTGACAAACACGGGTTTCTCTACCTTGACGGTTTTCTGCACTTCTCATGGCCCTTTCCACTTTAACTGCACCATTGTTGCGTTCTAGCCGACGTTGGTACTCATCCATCAATTTAGATTTTACCACACCAAGTGTAAGATCGGCTTCTGAACGGTTGTCCAATGCCGTCACTAAGCCGTCATACGAAGGTGGAATACTTCGCAGAAGCATGCAAATTTATATATCTGCATCCAACACCATTCCCGCAGCATCAAGGCGGTCAAAAATTTCATCTATGTCGAACAAATGCTTCTCTAGGTCACCGCGCTCGGAAAGGTTTATTAAACACAACTTTTTCAACAACGAAACGCGCACTGAGCGGGTTACTTTTTGGTGATAAGCTTTCAATGCATTGAAAATATCATGGGCAAAAACGCAGTTTCTAACTAAAGGCAGCTGGCTGTCTTCAAGCAGTAGCACTAGCGTTGCTTTTGCTTTCCGCTCAGATGTCTTCCATTTAGCGTTACGCTCGTTTTCTTCGGGAGGCTTGTTCACTACCACTTCCCATAAATCTTCTCGGCATAACAAGCTTTCCACACGCACTTTCCACGTAGCCCAATTCGTTCCATTGAGCTTTGGAATCGAAAACTTCACGTCAGTCATTTTTCAACGTTTACGATCTTTCGCGGTAATCTATTTTTAACTCTTGGCACACACTTGGCGGAACACCTGCAATGGCGGCTTTATCCAACCAATACTTTCTATTTAACTGTTCCTCCGATCAAACTCTGGACTCATAACCTGATGGCAGAATCGTAGCAAACGAGCGGAAGCAGTTTCGGAGCCACTAGTTAAATGAATTACACACGCGAGAAATACTGTAACATAAAGGTTTTAATCGAACGCAAATAATAAAGAACTGCACGTGGTATCAGTCTGTATAAGAATGGTGCCTCTTCCGGTTTGCACGCTAAATAAAGGTTCACCAATGTTGGCTGTACAGGGGGTAAGTCGTTGCACTTTTCTACATCGATAAGTTTCCCATCACTAGTCTGATCAAACAGAGCACTCCATCTATTGAAGGTGGTAGTTTGTTTTGAAAGTGGTGATAATTACATCGCTACGCAGTCATTGTGTTCATATGTGATATTTTTGCCTGTGCGTTTGGATTGCATTCGCAGCGCCAGCACACATACTTGCATGCGTCAGTTTCACCTGAACTGAATAGACTGCGCTGCCAGAGTAGTTTTTTATTTCGTGGGAAGTTGAAGGCGTTCTCCGCTAGCCAATTTTCTCCGTTGTCAGTCTGTCTTTAGGACCTGTCTGTTTTGGAGCTACCAATTTGACACCACTAGGTTTTTCTCTCGAGTCGTTGGACATAGAGTGCCTGTAAATATATAAAGAGTCACGACACTGTCAAAATTGGAATAGAAAATATCTGTCAGTGTCATTCCAATTGAGCAAACAACCCATTAAACTCGTGTGGGGAAAAGAGAAAGGATGTTGAGTGTTACCAGCGTTACTTTTGATGACATGGCGCCACTCTAGTTATATTATAGGCACTCTAGTTGGACAGTACGCTAGCGTTATCGATACGTTCGGGTTTCTTGTCCATCGACTTGGATCTTCTTGCGAAGTTGCGTTTCACTGAAGCGTAAATTGAGCATGAAGTTGCGCTTGGTTAAAGCACAGATAACAGACATCCAAGCTAATTTTGCTTTCTGTGTAAAAAGACGCAACGGTTTTTTAGCATGTCGCAATACGCAGTATGGTGGCGCTAAGAACACTTATAGCGAATTTCTTTATTCCCAGAGCCCACCTGGGGTTATCTGGCATCTCTTTTTTGCATCATGAATCGCAATATCGCTTCTCTATTCCCGCGTAGATTTCCACTGACTAGGGATGGGCGAACGGCTCACGAGCCGTTCATATGAACCGGTTCTTAAAAAAAGCGAAAGAACAAACGGCTCACGACAAAGAACCACGGTTCTTTGAGCACACCAAAACTGTTTGGTTCGCGCGAACCCGAAGTTTACCGAGACAACACGAACTGCCTACGTTCGTGAATCATTGTGATCCATGAGCCGTTCATATGAGTCGGTTCAGAACCGTGAGTGAGCGGTTCAGAACCGCTCTTGCAAAAGAGGCGTTTCGCCCACCCCTGCCACTGACTCAGGTGAATAAAGAAATTCGCTATTAGTGGTCAATGATTCGATAAAATCGATAGTTTTCCAGCACTTATCGATATTATTGCAATAAGAAGCGTTGCCGATTTTTAATGTATTAATTTTGAGCAGTCGTAATTTGTACATAATCGACAATTTTATTCAATCCCAGTTTATATTTGCGATAAATTTGTTTGTTTTAGTGTTAATATGAAAAAAATAATACACAAACCTTACAAAAACAATGTTATTTCGTTGCAAAAACAGCGACTCTACTATTTGTAAGAATTTTCATGCATCTGGCAGCTAAACTGGTTAAGGTCGCAAGTTGCAGAAAGATGTCATTAGTATTCCAAACGAGTAAGAATTTGAAATCTTACACGCGATTTGTGGAGTTTTTTGTTCTAGTTTGGATATCTGTTATCTGTGGTTCAAGTATAGCGATTGCTCATCCACATGTCCATTCGGCATGTCTGTTGACATTGGTACGGTTTATGATTTGGCAGCTTTTCGTGCTCAAAGCATCTCTCTTCCTGGTAAGAATCAGGTAACCGCTCTCATAGCTTCACTTTTTAAACTTCGGTTTGATCACTTCGTGCCTTTGCTTTTCATGATCGAGAAGAGCATCTTGTACAGCGTCCGCTGTTGTCATTTGGTTGCCAGGAAATCCCCTGAGCTACATCCCTGGAGGAGCGACCATCTGAGTGGGAATTGACTTGTTGAACTTGTAGCACAGAGAACAGACGTTCATCCTATTTTCAAAGGATGTGTAAAACTTGCAACCGTCATTTAACAGCGCTCGCGTTACTGATAAACCAAGCACTGATATCAATACGGCAATATTTATGCAGTGCAACTGGAGCACCACAAGACAGATGTCGTTAACGTATTTTGATTCAAATGTTTACACATGATTTTCAAATTTCCTAGTATGAACATGACTGTCTGTTCTCTGTGCTTATAGGTCGTCTTTGCCATCATTTCCACTCTGCCAGCCTCCGTTCTTGTTTTTGCAGCCTGCTTATTAGTGTGGGACAAACCAGCGCGTTGCCTCTCTCTTCACTACGAAAAAACTTTCGACCGAGCCTCTTCACTAGAAAGCCCAGCCTGACACACTTTTTTTATTCTTTGCCGCTTATCTTTAGAGACATTTTGACGCCATTTTATTTTCGAATTTTCTTCATTTTCTTTTTTTTTGTTCACACAACATTTATTTGACACGTTTCTTAATTTTCGTTCAAGTTTCGTTGGCGTAGAAAACTACCGGTCTGATCAGTGTTTTGTGTGCCAATTCCATTCGACGGTGAATTTTATTCAAGCGGAGCATCCTCTGGAGTCCAAAGCAGGCACGATTTCCTGCCACGAGATGTCGACGAGTTTCTCTGCTGGTGGCGTTGCAACAGTCACCAAGCTTGGTACACGAGCTTGTCTACCACCTCGTTTTTATCACCGCTAGTCTGAATTCATGGTGGGAAGTTGGCCCTGTATTTTCTGGAACCTCTTCCTCTTATGTACCTAGTCTTCGACGCGTTTGTGGCTAGTCAAATCCGCTCTTCTATACCTACTGTCACGACCAGCAAAGTTCCTGCAGTACTTCAATTTCGAAATTGGATTCAGGTCATCAAATATGATTCTGTCGCAGCTGCGAAAGTATAACGATCTGCAATTAGTGATGTCCGATTACTTCTCGATTAATCGAGTTAATCGATTATTTGCGGAAATATTCGATTAATTTTTAATCGAATAACTGACTTTTCGATTATTGAATAATCGAATAGTTGACCCCGATTATTGTTCGATCATAGTTCAACTTTGTCCAAAAATGGGAAAATTGGTGATGCCAGCGGTGAAGAAAACACAAGAGGTTTCGAAAGCGCTGTTCTCACTTATTTTATATTATCCATTTAGTTGAAAATTGTAGTTGTCGACTGGCGACAATTGATTTTACTCGCATGCCGCACATTATACATTGTACCTTACGTCGCAAATAGTGCGCTGTATAGCGCATCTGATGTGCTATACAGCGCATTACATCCCACGTAAGGATATTTAAAGTCGCGATTTCGATTTAGTGCTGCGACGTTGATATTTCATTCAAAATTATAAAAATGCGCGCACGAACGAAAACTAAACTTTTTTTTGCGTGTTCACAAACAAAACTCTTGGCGCGCGTCGCGACTACAAAGTTAAAAAAGATTTTAAGGGCTGTTCGCACCTACGCAAACTCACACAAGCGATTGTTAAAATATGTGTGAGTGCCAGAGATAAAATATTTCCTTCCCTCTTTTTCGCATGCAAGAACCGAACGAATTCGCGTTGACCCAATTATAGTATGGAACCGAATTCAAGGACAGATTCCAACGCTTTATAAAATACCGATGAAATACATGCCAGTTCTAGGAACATCCGTTCCTTCAGAAGTCTATTCAGCAAAGCCGGTCAAACGATTACAAAGCTGCGAAATCGGCTCCCAAGACCCCAACTAGAAATGTTCCTAATCTAACACTTGATAGGAGAGGATGCATGGTTCTACTGACGGCACCTACTCACGTCACAGGGTTGTCGTGAACAGGCATCATCCTGCAACGCAATTATTATTTGACGATGATGATACTGCTGAAGCTTGCCCACGAAATCTTTGATTGCCTACGAAGGGCTAGTAGATTGTCGTGAGCTTGGTGCTTGCCTGTGAGAAACCAGTTGCCTACGAAGGGCTAGTAGGCTCTCGTGGGCTTGATGCTTGCCTGTGAAGGACCAGTTGCCTACGAAGGGCTTGTCCTCAGGTGAGTGTTAGCTGGAGAGGGGAAAATCTAAATGATGGTGCTTTATTCCTATTGGTGGACAGCCGTTTTGCGTTTCTCAACTCTTTTAAGAATGACACTGATTTGCTTGAATCATTTTTTTTGTTTTATTCGTGTACCCATAACATTTCTACTCTACAATACCTCACTTCTCTACTCTTTAATCATATATGTGATACAGAACCATTTCATTAAAACGTGAAGGCCGTTTTGTTGATCGTCTAGGCCTACTCAGCAGGCTTCCCGCGTTTGGCAAATGCGCAGTTTCCTCTTCATGCCGTTGAATTTCCTCAGAAGGCTCCTCAAGCTCAATAGTATCACGTTCGTCTTCATCATTGAGCATTACTGGAACTTTTTTTATTTCCTGAACGTTTCTAGAATATCTTACACCTCTAGAATTTTGGACAACGACCTTTGCTCCTTCTCTGGCAACAACAGTGAAGCGATCCTTTAAATATGTTGGGTCACCTTTTTGCCTTGTGCTTTGAGCCAAAAAAACTTTGTCACCTATTTCGATATCTGACTCTCTCGCTCCTCTGATTGCATCGGCATACTTTTTACTCTGTAATTTAGATGAAGCATCTTTCTCGCGGATGTCCGTTCTATCAACTGTTTAGGAAGGAAGTGCCTCCCACAAAAAAGGGAAGGTGCCTCTAAATTTCCACCCGACAAGTAATTCGAATGGTGTGACACCAAGGCGCGAGAGAGGTCGAACCTTGTTATGTATGTGAACGTATTTCTCAAGAGCTGTTTTCCAGTTAATATTGTCTAGCTTCGCTGCGGTCAATGCGTCTTTTATCTCTTTGTTCTGCCGCTCAACAGCTCCATTCGACTGCGCACTTAATGGAATCGATTTGTGAATTTTTACTCCTTTGTTCTCCCAAGTATTGATAAACTTTTCACTTCGGAAAGGTGGGCCGTTATCGCTATGAATTGCAAGTGGGTATCCCCACACTTCAAAAATTCTGCTCAATGCCTGGTTCGTACTGTCCGCATCAATGTTTTTCATTTCTATTACATGTAAAAATCGCGAGTAGGTATCTACCACTACAAGAAACTCGCCATAGTCTCTAAATGAAAAGAAATCTACTTGAAGAATTTCCCATGGATGGGTGGATTTTTCTTCGACATCCGGACACAAGTTTCACAGCCTTTGATAAATGTTTCCACCTGTTTCGCCATTCCCGGCCACCAGAAGTAATTCCTTAGAATTTTTTTCATCGATGCTGCTCCCATGTGTCCTTGATGCGCCGAACACAGTGCCCTTTGTTGCAAGGTATGCGGTAAAATCACACGGTCTCCAAGAAAATCAATACACCCAAGGTTCTTAAATTCTTTGCCTCTGATTCATATCGTCTCAAATTAGTGTTCCAGTGGCCAGTCTTAATGGCTTCTCGAACTGCAATCAGCTCCGCATCTTGTTCAGTTTCAACTTCGATATCATTCCATGTCAGTTCAATTACGCCGTTATCCATAAAGTATAACATATGTTTTTCAGTTGAGTCATCAAATTCCTCAGTATACTGTGATTGCATTACTAAGCGAGACAGCGCATCAGCAACATTCATTTCCCCTGAAACTCGGACAACGTTGAAGTCGTATGGCTGAAGCCTTAGGGCCCATGCTTCCGCCCGTGATATTGCCCTTTTACCAATTCTATGTTGTCCCCCAAAAATGAACTCGTTTGATTCAGCGTCAGTTCTTATTGTGAACTTCATACTCGTGAGATACACCGAGAAACGCTCTACACCCCATACCATTGCTAGAGCCTCTTTTTGAGTTTGCGGATATTTCTTCTCAGCCAAGGTTAACACTTTCGATGCACATGAAATTATACGTGGCTTAAAATCAGTATCATACTGTATCAAGACGGCTCCTAGTCCATGCGGGGATGCATCAACGAATAATTCCGTTTTATCGGTGCGACTGAAATACCCGAGCGTTCTGATACTATCCCATGCACTGCTCTTCAAGAATTCAAACTCCTCTTCGAGATCTTGGTTCCAGTAGAATTCCTTCGAGTTGGCCAGTTCACGCAATTGGCGTGTTTTATCAGCGCGTTGAGGAATAAATTTTTCAATGAAGGTTATTAAACCTAGGAAACTTTTTGCTTCTGCTTGTGTCGTGGGTTTCCGAAAATTTTTGATTGCACCGATTTTTTCTTCACCAATTTGCCATCCCTTAGACGACAATGTGAATCCAAGAAACTTTGTTTGTTGCTGTGAAAATTTGCATTTTCCATGGTTAATTTTCACGTTATGCTCTTGCAGTTTTTCCATAACAATTTGAAGATTGTGATCATGCTCTTCTTTCGAGCGTCTATATACTAAAATGTCGTCCAAGTAGTTCACACAACCTTTGCACCCTGCAAGTATAACAGTTTGCATAGCCTCTTGGAAAATGTCGGGAGCATTTGTTAATCCAAAAGGTAAACGACTACAACGGTAAAGCGAATCTCCAGCGAAAAAATTTGTGAGGTGTCTTGAATTTTCATCGAGCACGACGTGGAAGAACGCATTGGTTAAATCAATTGTGGAAGAAAACGTTGCACCATGCAATTCCATTAGAATTGACTCAAATGTTGGCATTTTAAATGGCGTTCTATGAATGCATTTATTTGGTCCGCGTAAATCAACGACAAGCCGAATATCCGATTTTCCTTTTGGGATTACCAATAGTGAAGAACAAAATCTCCTGTCCATATCCGTTGTCACTTTTTCAATGATACCGGCACTGCGTAACTCAGTCAGCTTTTGATTCGTCAGTTCTTTGAATGCTGTTGGAATGTGCTGTTGGTACCTTGAATGGAATGTATAGTGACGAACTCACATCGCCAATCTGGTTCTATCGATCCTTCAACTGGCACATTTAAGCCTACAGCCAGTAAACTGTACCGGGTTGCTGTATTGAAGCCTAGAAGAGCTCTGGACTCACGCACTACGTAAAACTGTTCTATTGTTGTTGGCCTTTCATCTGAAACGAACAGCTCTGCCGAAAAGGTGGCCACCACTTCAATATTTCCTGGAGAGGCATAGGCACGTAAAACTTTATCCGACTCATACTTTAGAGCATGTAAATTTTGTTTTGCATTTTCATCTTGGAGGATACTATCGAATATTTGTGTTGTAATAGTGTTGACCTGTGCCCCAGAGTCAATAAAAAACAACACTTCTATTCCAGCAACATATGCTACCACATATCCAGTTCCACTAAACGGGATTGCTGTTCCGACTTGATTATATTCGAAACTGGTTTTAAAAGTTGATGGGAGATGGTGAACCTGTAAAAGTTGCATCATGTCATTCATGTGTTCTTTTATTTCTATCTAGATTTTATTCGAGTCATATCAACAGGATTTTATTTTATATCATATATTACATTTCATTTATTCTTTGTCAGCTTGCTTTACCTTCTTGTGATCAACGTCCTCTTCCATTTGAATAGCTGCTTTCTTGGAGGTTCCGCTTCGTCTTCTGTGCAGTGTCTTTTTTGAGGTTCTAGTTTAACTTTGGATGGACATGCGCGTTCAAGATGGCCAAGGCGATTACATTTACGACATATTTTATCAACATGAAAACAGTCCGATGGGGTGTGGTATGCACTCAAGCATCTCCAGCATGATTGGGTATTAGGCATTCTAGCCACGCGACTGGAGCTTCCTCGCCCGCGGTTACTGTTATACACTCTAGCCGTTTGATACTGGCCACGACGTGGTTGCTGCGAAATTGCAGCGATAGTTTCGGCTCTCGACTGATGGAGCCTGCGATAATCGTCCTCGTTTTCTAATTCCACTTGCCGATTTCGTACTTGATCAATCAATTCGTTGAGAGTTCCTCCGTCAGTGAGTATACGAAAAGCAAGTGTTCGGATGCGACTGTCCGTTGATCCCCTGGTGATAGTCCGAGATATTGCTTCAAACCCCTCATCTGTTTTGTAGTTACACAGCTTTGCGGCTGCTGCTACACGTTTCACATACTCAATGTTGGGCTCACTGTTTCTTTGGACCATGTTTGCCAGTTTGCTACGCTGAGACAAAATGTATGCTCTTGAAGCGAAATAAGCGTCAAGTCGAGCAATTGCATTTGAATATGCCAACAATCCTTCATCCGGCATTCCTTGTTGTGTGGTAGTACCGTCAAACAACTCAAGCAGCAATGAACCTGCCTTAATGCGAAATAAATCGAATTTCGTTTGTTCATCGCCAGCTTGGATCAGATTCAACGACGCGTTGAAAACATTTTTCCAGTGATCATAAACACGTTTGTTAATTTTTGTGTCTCCTGCTGTTGGTGTGCATTCGGGAATATTGAGACTGCTCAGCGACAAATTGTTCATTGTCGCGAGTAAGGTGTCATTTCCACTGGCCTGTTCATCATGCATCGTACTGGACGTAGCCCCGTCGAAATTTCCATCCTGGCACATCTCAGCCAAACAGCGACTTAATTCCTCCTTTTCTATAATTGTTTTCTCCAATTCTGCCTTCACCCTCAGCAGCTCGTATTTCAGTTGCTTTCTTTTCATTCGTTTGGCCTGCCTGTAAGCAAAAGAAAAACGAATATTGCATAACACTTATTTTCTAGGTTGTGAAATACGCCAACAACTATGTCTTTTCAATCATAGTTCAGCTCAGTTCTTAAATTTACTTTGATCCTCGATTCCATTTCATGATGTATGATTGCATACATACTGACGTGCATGTTTTTCTATATACTAACCTTTTTTCTAATGGTTCTGGATTGCCACCAACTGCGCCATTGTCGTGAACAGGCATCATCCTGCAACGCAATTATTATTTGACGATGATGATACTGCTGAAGCTTGCCCACGAAATCTTTGATTGCCTACGAAGGGCTAGTAGATTGTCGTGAGCTTGGTGCTTGCCTGTGAGAAACCAGTTGCCTACGAAGGGCTTGTCCTCAGGTGAGTGTTAGCTTCCAGTTGCTAACTGTTGACTGCTGCAGGAAATTCTCCGCTATATGTTGCTTCCGCGATGTGTACTGTACTGCATCCAATTTACGAATCGACTCGCACAGGTAACGCGCGTTCTTTTATAAAAGCCGATGCGAATGAAATCGTTTCCCTTACACAGCCCCTGGAGAGGGGAAAATCTAAATGATGGTGCTTTATTCCTATTGGTGGACAGCCGTTTTGCGTTTCTCAACTCTTTTAAGAATGACACCGATTTGCTTGAATCATTTTTTTTGTTTTATTCATGTACCCATAACATTTCTACTCTACAAGGGTGTCTAGGGAATAGGGACATTCATTGTCATTCGAATGTTTAGCATTTTTGAGATAAATGTTTCTTTTCTCGCTTTTCAAACGTTAACAAGTAAATTTATATGGTGGTTCCTATTTATTGATTCGTTTGCCTAATGTTTAGGATGTAGGATTCGATCACTTAAATCTAGTGTAAAGTTTTTCGTACAGCAAAATCACTTGCAAACAAATGCACAATTGCAAAACTGAAGAATTGAATGAATCGGAAAAATACTTTCTCGAAGATTAATAAAGAATTAGGCTAATTGAATTATTAAATATATTAAATCATGTGATTTCAAACCGAATAGTCAAAAAGTGTCTTGAAGAAAGTTTTAATATGTTGTAAAATTGTACAATATTTTTTGCTGCAAAAAAGCAAAGTTTAGGTGTTACACTATTTAACACAGAATTTGCAGAAGAGATTCGATCATAGGCTTGTTCGATGAACCAGCTTCGTACATCGAAATCAAGAGGTAGGCCACGGAATATAGAGCTTTCTGCCAGATTTGTCAGTAAAATCTAGAGATCAAGTTTATTGGTAACTGACTGTTGGTCAGCACTAACATTTTATTTTTTAACGTAGGGCTAACGCAATCAAATAATCGATTATCTCGATTAGTCGAATATCTTGTGTCAGTTAATCGAGTCCGATTAGCGGGCCCGAACAAAATAATCGATTAACAATTAATCGATTATTTGAAAAAATCGGACATCACTATCTGCAATTCCATGTACAGAATTTCCAATCGTAGTTCTTATTCCATGCCCAGGTTTACGCCGATTGTTTTGATCCGTATTTACTTCTTCGGTATCTCAAACGTTTAGTGTTTTGTTGGTAGGGATACCATCTGGTCAAAGTCAGTAATCAGGACATCTTTTTTTCGGCACAAATTTGATCCAAGCTATTTCTTTTCTTCGAGGTATAAATAATATACCATGGAACGGGATGAAATTGATCAATTTTTATAACAATTTTCAATTAACTAGCTTCATGTACATTTTTCCCGAAATAGTATAATTTTAAAACAAGCGCCAGTAAACCTATATGGCTATTGGTGAAATTTCTATTGTCTACTTCATGAAATAAATTCTATAATTCTATAAGGTACTATTAGGTAAATTGGGGTGGAATTGATCACCATTGAAATCCATACATTCTTTTGGCGATGTGTTTTTTTTTTCGATATACTAAAGATAAATGATGATTTCTGTGCAGAGAAATATCATTTACAGCTAGTTTGGAAACGAAAATAACGATATTTCAGGTTACAATTTGTTTATTCTGGTTCACGAGATGCTTGTTGCTAAATTTGCTCTTATTTGATCGTCGTTAGACCGATTTCAATTCAGTTTATTGCAAAAGCTCAAAAACTAGCTCTGAAATTAAAATCTTTGTGTTTCCTGCGATTTCATCAGTGTTGCTTTAATGGTATGGAATGATCATTGTTGAAAATTACATTTTTTGAGCTTTCATAAAACTTTACTCACTACTCCAAGTTTAACGTGATTAACCCTCAACTAAGATTACTTTAAGTAAATTCAATACTTTTTTTCGTTATTTAGAAACTTGTTTGATCGAATTGATTGAGTTTTGACTGAGTTAGAAGATTTTTTAGAAAATATGAAAAGTTGCACCGGGCATGCAAGGGTTAACTTCGACAGGTATGTGAATTATGCAAAAGTTGCGTTTAAGGACACGTTGACATTGCCTAGTGTTGGAAGAGCAATATCTTTTGATTATCACGAATTTTCAGGTGATCAATTTCACCCCACTGATCAATTTAACCCCGTTCCACGGTAACACGTTTTATGTGATTTGCACTTCAAAAACACCAAAATACTTCCCAAGTAACCAGTAAGCACTAAATCATTGCCCTAAAACAATACTATATTCGATTACAGAATTCTGGGTAAGAGCTTATTCTGACCTAAATGCTTGTATATATCTGATATAATGTTAAAAAGGCGAAATAGCGAGCTGATAAAGTGATGCAGGTGGCAACCATTGATATGCATCACTAATGCTGATTTGGAGCACCCATGAGATTTCTTTTTTCTGACATGTGAGTTTAGAAAACAAACATCCAACTCACTAGTTTGCAATTGTTTTGTATTGGGTATTTCGGAAAGTTTCATGCATTCATGTACCCGAACTTTGCGTCAAAAATTCCCTCTCCTTAATGTTTTTTTTTTTTCATTTACGTGGAGTATCCACGTTCCGTCTATTTTTAATTGACCACTCGATATCGCTCGTTATTGGCACTTACGAGAAAATGTAATGCGTCTTCTTTATGCATTTAAAACACTACATCGTAGCACTTACGATAGCACTTTAAGCGCATATTTTACTCTCAGTAATGCTAGTTTAGCATAATGCCCCAAACATTAAAAAACATGATATAAAGAAATTTGGCATTAACAAGGCTGAATTAGTGCTAATAAAATGCTATCTCCTAATGCTTTTTTTTAGTTTTTTACTTGTTTTGCTAGACAAGCCAAAGCCAAAAGCAAAGCCTTAGTGCTACATTCCGATACGGAACTCGACCTTTTGTTTATTTATACACAGACTTCGCAGCCGACCATTCAGTGTGCAGGACAATTGCGAGGCTAGCACTACGATCCTACTGACACTGACAGTCTCTCCCGAGCCGAGACTCGAACCTACGACGACTGGCTTGTTAGGCCAGCTTTGTACCTCGAAACCATCTGGGAGATTTTTACTTGTCTATGTATCAAAAATAAGTTGGAAACCAAAAATCACGATTTAACTCAAGAACGGCTCAGCGGATCGCCGTGAAAATTTGTGATGGTATCCGGGGCCTACACGCAAAGAAAAATTGTAGTAAAAAGTGCTATTCTAAGGGTTATAATAAACGGAACACACCTACGTTTTTTTACTGATAACATATCGCATTTTTGATGACCATGGCACTAGTTATTTATACTACAGTGTTGCAAAATACGTTGCCCAGTAGTTTGAACAAAATGACGCGTTCACGACGAACATAATTGTAGTCAGTTTTACTACATTATGCAAATGCATCACACAGTAGCTTTGACTACCCTGCAGTATTTTTACCCATCCATTTTGATGAATGCAATGGTAGATTTAACCAGTAATATATTCAAAATGAAAAATAGTTTATAGTAATTCAGAACGCACTGCGTTGTGTTTAACCATGTATTTTTTTCCAGATTTTTCGAAATGCTATAGAAAAACGCTGTTTTAACTATAGTATCTGAAAGCCTTGCGATTTTATAGCAGTTGTCGATGTCTGTCGAGATCATACATAATCATGGAAACCGAAATGTTTTTAAATACTACAATTATTAAAGCGTTTTTAAACATTCAACCACCACTTCTGTTTAAAAAAACCCTGTTTATTCATTCATTCACTCAACAGTTCCTTAAGTCTAATGCATTTTTTCATATTTCTGGAAAATATTGATTATAGCCTAAGCGATTTAGTAAACAAATGAATTGATTCAGAATCATACTCACGGATTAGTATTGCATAAATGGCCTCGGACAAACTTCAATTCTAAAGCACCCCCAGCAATTCTGGATCACGATTTCTATCCGAAAAGCATAAAATTTAATTATAAATTGCATATTGAAAGAATTTTCGTCAGATTTTTTAAACAAACAATCTGTTGTGAACAAAACATCGAACGACTATTTGACGCAAATGCTAATCCATCCACGCAGAAAAGCGGAAAATCTTACCCGGGCTAAATGCGCAAGATCTTGAATGCGAGATATGCGCAAGATCTTGCATGCAATTAATTTAGCTTTCAAGTTCGGCATAAAAAATAATGAGCAATTCTCGCTGAAACCAGGCCACTAGGTGCACAAGGTCTTTCGAATTTGATATAAATGCACAAATTAGTTAGGAATAGAGAAAAAATGATTATGCCATTTTTGTTTGATTGAATTTATTGACCCCTCGGTCACCAAAGGGTGAAATAGTTTCTTAAAAAGTTGAAATTTTAACAATTCTTGATGTTTTATTTGAGCTATATCTCTGAAATTCGTTATGGAACCTACTACAAGTAGCACTTTCCTGTAAAGTGGAATGATGGGGCTTTCATTTGGAGTCATCAGAATTTTGGCCGCCATCTTGAATTTCGCTGCCATCTTGGATTATATCGCAACTAACGATTATAGATCTGAGACCAGCATTGGAAAGCTGAGAAAAAATGCTATACGATGCAAGAAAAAAATTAGGTGAGCATCAGTGTTAACCTACCAATTGAACGAATTTCCCGAACGAAGTTTTAAAATAATCAATGCATTCCGCGCAATCAACGTCGTAGCCATATACTGAGACCAAGTGGATACGCATGTTATAACCCTTTTATAACAATATATGACGTATAAAACTTCCAATGATTTCCTTATGCGATTTTTTTTGCTGTCCCTATCCACAGCACAGAAACAAGTTAATTGAGTGCTAAGTGAATTATGTTACAAATATTTTTTTTAATATTTTATTTGACACTCCTCCTTTATCCGGGCTAGTGATCATTAGTAATGTAATGGAGTCATAGTACTGGCGGAGTTACAAATGTTTGCTTAGGACAAAGCCCTTTAGACTTTAAAACAGGTAATTTAATAATTTTTAATTCAAGGTCAGGGCCTTTTGAAATGTCAACCATATTTCTAGATAACTTCATTTTTTCCTAAAAATTAGCCTAGGCACAGGTCCTTTGGCAGTTCCATCAATGAAAAAAAATCAAATTTAGGCTCGAGGCCTTGAAGAATGTCAATCATATTTAAAAATTACTTCTTTTTTTCGAAAATCTCAGCCTAGGCACAGGTCCTTTGGCAGCTTCGTCAATTAAAAATCATATAAATTTAGGCTCAAGGCCTTTCAGAATGTCCATCATATTTGAAAAAATCCTTTTATTAAAAAAATCTCAGCCTAGGCACAGGTCCTTTGGCAGCTTTCTCAATCAAAAATAATATAAATTGAGGCTCAAGGGCTTTCAGAATGTCAATCATATTAAATAAAAAACTTCTTTTTTTTTCAAAATATCGGCCTAGGCACAGGTCCTTTGGCAGCTCAAATAATCAGACATGATATAAATTTGGCTCAAGGCTTTTCGGAATCATATTGAGAAATAACTTTATATTCTTTTTGAAAATCTTTGTTTACGTACAGGTTCTTTGCTCATTATAATTGAGTCGATTCCTTTTCTCCTTTTTTTTTAAATTAATAGCGAATTTCTTTATTCCACTGTGTGCGGGCAAAACTGCCGAGGAATAATGAAACGTCGTCGCCATTTAAGACGCAAGTAAGAAAGAGATGCCAGATAATTGTTTACGAACTTAGCACGTGCGGTGGTGGGTTGAAGCTGACAAATTTTACAGTGCGCTTCGCGCAGTACGGCAGGTCAAAACTGGGTCAAAATCGAGCGAATGAAGAAGGGTTTTGACAGCAGTTAGTGCGCTTCCAGGTCAAAACGAGGTGAGCTGGTGGAATAAAGAAATTCGCTATAAGCAACTTTTATCAATTTTGGAATGGTATCTATGGCTTTAGCAAACGTTCGATTTCTGAAAAAGATCGTGCATGGTTTACAGATATAATCAGAATCAGCTGGCAATTTATCACTTATTTCTTCTCTTTCATCCCAGTCAAAATGAATCCAACGACAACAAAGTTCACAATAATACATTGGCACACCTCTATCGTCGTTACAGGACAAATTTTTTGATTGATGAATAAATTTTCAATTATTAAATTTTGAATATGTATCCGTTTTTCAACAACATTGAGTGGAGGTATGAATTCGTTCGCTTATGTTGTTTTCAAGCACATTCCTGCGTTATGTATTACATACAAACCACAACTATGAGTGTTATGTTGTTTTTCACTGCTTACATCATCAATGGCCCATTGTTCAGTAGCATGGTATCCAGCTACGGAAATGCCATTTATGGAATAGTATTTCAAGCATTGTTTGAAACTATTAAATAAGTTCCGAACAGTGTTGGTGGTATATACACCTGAATCGAAATAATAAAAAACTTTTTTTTAAATTATTGACAACAAGCGAATAATAGTTGTTTCTATGCAAAGGAGCAATAATTATTTCGTGTTTGTATATTTTTTCAACTGATTCGTATAAATTGGCAGTGTCAACTAAGCGGATACCATTCATGAATATTTGATTAAAATCATGTGTGGATAATATCACAAAATCTAATTCGAAGTATGGTTGCATGGGTATTTTGAATCCAATTTCTAATGCTAAATCTGTCAGCCAATTATTGCCACTAAGTAACTTGAAATCAGCGATCGACATGGATTGTACAGAATACCGTTGTAAATTAATGTATAAGAATACTTTATCGTTAAACCCATGGTAATAAAAATATCATTGATGGCCTTATTTTCACAGAATAAAAGTTTCTCGTTTAAGAGTTACTCCGTTAAGCGAAATGTCTTGCACTGATGAATAATTGGACGAAATATCATCATGGGTTATATTATTGGTTTCTGAAGCTTCTAGTTTCGAAGGAAAAGACTGGCATTGTTGTTTTGTTTTGTTTTTTTTTTTCAGAGTTTTGCACTGTACTTTATTCTTATTACAAGTAATAACAGTTGCAAATCAATGTTTGGAAAGTCTTTAAGAAATTCAAATAAACAAGCAGTACCATCGTAATGGGTTAAGGGTTTTATCCCATTAGCCTCGATTTCTCGATGTATAACCGAGTGGCCTTCATCGGATAACATTTTTATAGAAAATGGTCGAGCTTCTACAGCTTCAGAAATTTACTATTGCTTTCATCGTGTTGTTTCCATCCACGCAGAAAAGTGGAAAATCTTACCCGGGCTAAATGCGCAAGATCTTGAATGCGAGATATGCGCAAGATCTTGCATGCAATTAATTCAGCTTTCAAGTTCGGCATAGAAACAATGAGCAATTCTCGCTGAAACCAGGCCACTAGGTGCACAAGGTCTTTCGAATTTGATATAAATGCACAAATTAGTTAGGAATAGAGAAAAATTGATTATGCCATTTTTGTTTGATTGAATTTATTGACCCCTCGGTCACCAAGGGGTGAAATAGTTTCTTAAAAAGTTGAAATTTTAACAATTCTTGATGTTTTATTTGAGCTATATCTCTGAAATTCGTTATGGAACCTACTACAAGTAGCACTTTTCTGTAAAGTGGAATGATGGGGCTTTCATTTGGAGTCATCAGAATTTTGGCCGCCATCTTGAATTTTGCTGCCATCTTGGATTATATCAGAAAAACGCAATTTTGGGCGTGTTCGCAACTAACGATTTTAGATCTGAGACCAGCATTGGAAAGCTGAGAAAAAATGCTATACGATGCAAGAACAAAATTAGGTGAGCATCAGTGTTAACCTACCAATTGAACGAATTTCCCGAACGAAGTTTTAAAATAATCAATGCATTCCGCGCAATCAACGTCGTAGCCATATGCTGAGACCAAGTGGATACGCATGTCATAACCCTTTTATAACAATATATAACGTAATCAGTACAAAACTTCCAATGATTTCCTTATGCGATTTTTTTTGCTGTCCCTATCCACAGCACAGAAACAAGTGCTAATTGAGTGCTAAGTGAATTATGTTACAAATATTTTTTTTAATATTTTATTTGACTCTCCTCCTTTATCCGGGCTAGTGATCATTAGTAATGTAATGGAGTCATAGTACTGGCGGAGTTACAAATGTTTGCTCAGGACAAAGCCCTTTAGACTTTAAAACAGGTAATTTAATAATTTTTAATTCAAGGTCAGGGCCTTTTGAAATGTCAACCATATTTCTAGATAACTTCATTTTCTCCTAAAAATAGCCTAGGCACAGGTCCTTTGGCAGTTCCATCAATGAAAAAAAAATCAAATTTAGGCTCGAGGCCTTGAAGAATGTCAATCATATTTAAAAATTACTTCTTTTTTTCGAAAATCTCAGCCTAGGCACAGGTCCTTTGGCAGCCTCATCAATTAAAAATCATATAAATTTAGGCTCAAGGCCTTTCAGAATGTCCATCATATTTGAAAAAATCCTTTTATTAAAAAAATCTCAGCCTAGGCACAGGTCCTTTGGCAGCTTTCTCAATCAAAAATAATATAAATTGAGGCTCAAGGGCTTTCAGAATGTCAATCATATTAAATAAAAAACTTCTTTTTTTTTTCAAAATATCGGCCTAGGCACAGGTCCTTTGGCAGCTCAAATAATCAGACATAATATAAATTTGGCTCAAGGCCTTTCGGAATCATATTGAGAAATAACTTTATATTCTTTTTGAAAATCTTTGTTTACGTACAGGTTCTTTGCTCATTATAATTGAGTCGATTCCTTTTCTCCTTTTTTTTTAAACTAATAGCGAATTTCTTTATTCCACTGTGTGCGGGCAAAACTGCCGAGGAATAATGAAACGTCGTCGCCATTTAAGACGCAAGTAAGAAAGAGATGCCAGATAATTGTTTACGAACTTAGCACGTGCGGTGGTGGGTTGAAGCTGACAAATTTTACAGTGCGCTTCGCGCAGCACGGCAGGTCAAAACTGGGTCAAAATCGAGCGAATAAAGAAGGGTTTTGACAGCAGTTAGTGCGCTTCCAGGTCAAAACGAGGTGAGCTGGTGGAATAAAGAAATTCGCTATAAGCAACTTTTATCAATTTTGGAATGGTATCTATGGCTTTAGCAAACGTTCCATTTCTGAAAAAGATCGTGCATGGTTTACAGATATAATCAGAATCAGCTGGCAAGTTATCACTTATTTCTTCTCTTTCATCCAAGGCAAAATGAATCCAACGACAACAAAGTTCACAATAATACATTGGCACACCTCTATCGTCGTTACAGGACAAATTTTTTGATTGATGAATAAATTTTCAATTATTAAATTTTGAATATGTATCCGTTTTTCAACAACATTTAGTGGAGGTATGAATTCGTTCGCTTATGTTGTTTTCAAGCACATTCCTGCGTTATGTATTACATACAAACCACAACTATGAGTGTTATGTTGTTTTTCACTGCTTACATCATCAATGGCCCATTGTTCAGTAGCATGGTATCCAGCTACGGAAATACCAATTATGGAATAGTATTTCAAGCATTGTTTGAAACTATTAAATAAGTTCCGAACAGTGTTGGTGGTATATACACCTGAATCGAAATAATAAAAAACTTTTTTTTTTTAAATTATTGACAACAAGCGAATAATGGTTGTTTCTATGCAAAGGAGCAATAATTATTTCGTGTTTGTATATTTTTTCAACTGATTCGTATAAATTGGCAGTGTCAACTAAGCGGATACCATTCATGAATATTTTATTAAAATCATGTGTGGATAATATCACAAAATCTAATTCGAAGTATGGTTGCATGGATATTTTTAATCCAATTTCTAATGCTAAATCTGTCAGCCAATTATTGCTACTAAGTAACTTGAAATCAGCGATCGACATGGATTGTACAGAATACCGTTGTAAATTAATGTATAAGAATACTTTATCGTTAAACCCATGGTAATAAAAATATCATTGATGGCTTTATTTTTACAGAATAAAAGTTTCTCGTTTAAGAGTTACTCAGTTAAGCGAAATGTCTTGCACTGATGAATAATTGGACGAAATATCATCATGGGTTATATTATTGGTTTCTGAAGCTTCTAGTTTCGAAGGAAAAGACTGGCATTGCTTTTTTTTCCTCATCTATAATTTATTTGACACGGCACAAATACAATTTAATGTTTAACGGCGCCAATTATATCTGGTAGCTTACTTTCTAAAGTATCTTAATAACTAAAAGCAAATTTTTTATCCCCGCTGCCGACTACGAGCTGAAACTAAATCTTACTTAAAGCTAGAATGTTTTGCATTAAAAGCACTGATTTGTTGTTTAATGGTTTTCCATCGCCATAGGTATGCAGCATATTGAATATGTTCCGCTGCTGGGCCAAGATATTACGGACTGGCATATTGGGGACCTGAGAGTATCGTGCGGGTCTAGTTGCTGTTTCCGGATCCGGGGTCTTAACGTGTTCTTGTCGTTTGGTTGGATGTAGGCGGAAGGGAATAGGATTAAACTGGGGCGTGGATGGATTTCAGAAAAACGTATATAAGGGACATGTAGGATAGGTCACGGCTCGCCAAGACATCACGAACAGGAACAGCCGACTGCCTACCTTCGGCCTGCAGGGAAGCTATTAATTTAGACCTGGCGTCACGGTGTACAGGGCATGATCAAACCACATGCTCTATGTCGTGATAACCCTCACCACAGGTACAGATACCACTTTCCCCGAGCCCAACACGACGGAGATGCGTGTCAAATCTATAGTGATTGGACATAAGCCGGGACATCACGCTAATGAAATCCCGACCTACATCCAACCCCTTGAACCACGGGTTCGTCGATACTTTGGGGATTATGGAATGTAACCACCTTCCCAATTCCCCTCTGGTCCAAGCATTTTGCCAACTGATGATCGTATTCTGACGTACAAGTGCGAAAAATTCATTAAAAGCAATTGGTCTTTCATAAATATCACCGTTTGTTGCGCCCACCTTAGCCAAAGAGTCCGCTTTCTCATTGCCCGGTATCGAGCAGTGAGAAGGGACCCACGCTAAGGTAATCTGAGTTGATTTTTTGGATAAAGCACTCAGATGTTCCCGTATTTTCCCCAGGAAATACGGAGAGTGCTTAACATCTTTCATCGATCGGAGAGCCTCAATGGAACTGAGACTGTCCGTAAAGATGAAATAATGGTCCGTGGGCATTTTTTCGATAATCCCTAGGGTGTACTTAATTGCAGCCAATTCTGCGACGTAAACAGAAGCAGGATTATCGAGCTTATGGGAGACGGTTAAATTGTTATTGAAGATACCGAAGCCAGTGGACCCATCAAGAAGTGATCCGTCAGTGTAGAACATATTGTTGCAGTTGATGTTTCGGTATTTATTGGAAAAAAATTTGGGGATCTGCTGCACGCGTAAATGATCCGGGATTCCACGAGTTTCTTCTATCATGGATGTAACGAAAAACACAGTAGAATCAGAAGTATTTGATAAGTCGACACGATTTGGAATATTCGAAGAAGGGTTAATATTTTGGGACATGTGATGGAAATACAATATCATAAAACGGGTTTGAGAATTAAGTTCGATTAACCTTTCAAAATTTTCAATCACGGGACGGTTCAAGACCTCACATTTGATAAGAATACGAGAAGACAGGCTCCAGAAGCGGTTTTTCAATGGTAGTACTCCAGCTAAGACCTCCAAACTCATCGTATGGGTCGACTGCATGCAACCTAAGGCGATACGCAAACAACGATATTGTATCCGCTCCAGTTTGATCAGATGTGTGTTTGTTGCGGAGCGGAAGCAGAAACACCCGTATTCATTAACAGACAATATCGTTGTTTGGTAAAGCCTTATAAGGTCTCCTGGATGGGCTCCCCACCATTGTCCGGTTATTGTACGAAGAAAATTCACTCTTTTAAACATTTTTTCATCAGATACCTCACGTGACAACCCCAGGTGCCTTTAGAGTCGAACCAGATACCAAGATATTTGTGTACCAAAACCTGAGAAATCGTTTTACCCATTAATTGTGTTTGAAGCTGAGCAGGTTCATGCTTCCTAGAAAAAACTACTATCTCAGTCTCCTCCGGAGAGAATTCGATACCTAGCTGTAAAGCCCAAGCAGACAAATTGTCCAAGGTATCTTGTAATGGTCCTTGCAAATCGGCAGCTTTGGCTCCTGTAACAGAGATTACACTGTCGTCTGCAAGTTGTCTTATCGTGCATGAATTTGCCAGACATTCGTCGATGTTATTTACATAAAAGTTGTAAAGAAGGGGGCTTAAACATGAGTCCTGGGGAAGACCCATGTAGCTAATGCGAAAAGTTGCCAAATCGCCGTGCGTAAAATGCATGTGCTTTTCGGACAACAAATTGTGCAAAAAATTGTTTAAAATTGGAGAAAATCCTTGTCGGTGAAGTTTGCCCGAAAGAATGTCAATAGAAACGGATTCAAAAGCCCCCTTAATGTCCAAGAACGCAGACGCCATTTGTTCTTTGCGAGCATACGCCAGCTGAATATCTGTTGAAAGCAGCGCAAGACAATCATTCGTCCCTTTGGCACGGCGGAAGCCAAATTGAGTATCCGATAGTAGGCCATTTGATTCGACCCAATGGTCTAAACGACGGAGTATCATTTTCTCCATCAATTTCCGGATACAGGATAGCATTGCAATCGGCCTATAAGAGTTGTGATCAGAAGCTGGTTTCCCTGGTTTTTGGATGGCGATCACCTTCACTTGCCTCCAATCCTGCGGTACAATGTTTTGCTCCAGGAACTTATTGAACAAGTTCAACAAGCGCCTCTTGGCATTGCCGGGTAGATTCTTCAACAAGTTGAATTTGATTCTATCTAACCCAGGCGCGTTATTGTTAAGGTGTTTCTATCGCGTCGTGGCCCGGAGACGCATCACGAACAATATTTTGCTCAGGAACAGAGTCCGGACATACTTTCCTGGCAAAATCAAATATCCACCTACTTGAAGACTCCTCGCTTTCGTTGACCGTTACGCGATTCCGCATTCTTCGGGCTGTGTTCCAAAGAGTGCTCATCGATGTCTCCCTCGTCATCTCGTTCACGAACCGACGCCAATATCCGCGTTTCTTTGCTTTAGCCAAGCTTTTAAGCTTGGTATCAAGCTCCGAATACCGTAAATAGTCGCCAGGTATACCTCCCTTCTGGTAGGCCAAAAACGCGTCGGATCTTTGCGTGTAGACATCGGAGCACTCTTGGTCCCACCACGAAGTGGGAGGCCGTTCTTTAATCGTTACGCCGGAATATTTCTTCGTTTGGGCTTGCAACGCGGCGTCGAGAATCAAGCCCGCGAGGAGGTTGAATTCTTCAAGTGGTGGATGATGTTGAATCGAATCGACCGCTTTCGAAATCATTTCCTCGTATAACTTCCAATCGACATTCCGTGTGAGGTCATACGGAATGTCAACTGGTCGCATGCGAGTTGACCCGTTATTAGTTGAAATAAGAATAGGCAAATGGTCGCTATCGTGAGGATCGAGGATTACCTTCCATGTGCAATCCAACCGTAGCGACGTCGAACATAAGGATAGATCCAAAGCGCTTGGGCGCGCTGGAGGTTTCGGGATACGTGTCATTTCGCCGTTGTTTAAAATAGTCATGTCGAAGTCATCGCAAAGGTTATAGATTAAAGAGGAGCGGTTATCATTGTAAGGGGAACCCCAAGCCACGCCATGAGAGTTGAAGTCTCCCAAAATCAAACGTGGCGAGGGAAGAAGTTCTATTAAATCAAAGAGCAGCCGTTGCCCAACCTGTGCTCTGGGAGGAATATATATTGAGGCAATACAAAGCTCTTTACCTTGTACTGTCATTTGACATGCGACAACTTCGATGCCTGGAATCGAGGTGAGGTTAATACGATAGAAAGAATAGCACTTTTTAATCCCTAAAAGTACTCCTCCATATAGGGTGTCTCGATCAAGGCGAATAATATTAAATTCATGGAAGTTGAGATCAATATTTGAAGTAAGCCAAGTTTCACAAAGGGAAAATGCATCGCATTTGTTTTTATTTATCAAAACTTTAAACGAATCAATTTTTGGTAAAATACTTCTACAATTCCACTGTAAGACAGAGATAGAATCCCTCATATACGCAGTTGAATTAGGCATCGAAGGATACAATCGCTGCAAGGAGGGGCTATTGGGCAGTCAACTGCTTCAAAAATGATCTAACTGTTGGGAGAAATGCTGTAAGAAAAATTTTAATTGGATCGGGTACATTGAAAGTTTCAAAAATCCAGTCCACAATGTCAGAACTTTCACTAATCCAGAGTTTGTTTCATAAACTGGATGTGCAAAAGGAACAACTGGGGTTTTAGATGTTCCTGGCAGTGCTGGGAACTCCTTCTGGGACTTTAAATTTGCAAGCCCAGGAGGAGTTTGCTTCGGTTTTTCCGCAGCACTGTTTGGTTTGCTTGTAACTTTCATTTCACTTTGAGAAATCTTAGAACCTTTTTTGGGAAGTTTAGGAGAGGAAATATTTTTCCTCTTTCTAGACTCCCCAGGATTGGCGTAAGATGTTCCCGCTGGTGAATCGTCAGAATCGGTTTCATCAGAGGACAACAGATCATAAGGGTTTGATGTAATGGGAAAAGTGGTAACGGTATTCTTCAGCATCTCAGCGTAAGAACGCTTCGAACGCTCTTTGAGAGACCTCTTCATTTTATCCCTGCGCTGCATGTACACCGCACATGTCGAGAGCTCATGCTGACTCTCCCCACAGTGAATGCATTTTTCAGCATTTTTACTGCAGGAATCATCTGCATGATTCTCCCCACACTTGCCACAACGTGCCTTATTGCAGCAGTAGGCGGCGGTGTGGCCTACCTGCTTACAATTCAGGCAGTTCATGACGTGAGGCACATATAATCGCACAGGGAGACGAACCCGGTGGATCGAGACGTGGCTTGGTAGCGCTGACCCGGCGAACGTAGCTCGAAACGAGTCTGACGGGGTGTATACTGTTTTGCCACCGATGATCGAGCACCTTTACATCGGGACAGGTTTCGTTCTAAAAGCACCCATTTGCACTTTTCAGTATACACTCGACGGACAGACTCGAATCGGTTATGACACCGTCGATCTCCACGTCTCGTGCGGGTATGTAAACGCGATTCTCGCGTGTGAAGAGCTCAGAGCAAGCTATATCGTTGGCCTCTTTCAGGTTACTGACCACGACACGGAGCTTGTTAGGCCGGACCTTGGAAATTTCGGTCACGCTCTTGTACTCCTTCGTCAGGTCTTTAGAAATCTGCAAGAGGTTCAACTGTTTCGATTTCGGTCCCGCCTTTGGCCGAAAATAGACAGTATAGCTGCCCTGGGCTCCGTCTGGGTAAAGCCTGGGGCGAGGGGGGACTGAAGAATGAACAGGGGAGGGGGTAACAGAAGGGTCAGGGTCAGAGGGGTTCGGAGATGGAGGCGCGGGAGGCGAGGGATCTACATCCATCCCGCTAAGTCTAGCGCACTAGCGCCGACAAGAGCACGTACCTTTTTACTTCTCCCTTCCAGTAAGGTTGGTTGTCCGATCGTTCGAAGTAGCAGCCGTTACAGCCAGCAGCACCAATACAGCAGCACCAAACAGCCACCAGCAGCGAGCCAGGTGTGAGATCACTCCACACAGCGATACAACTCACTGTCAACTGATGGCTTCTTCTTTTTCCTCTTTTGTGTCTCGTCCACTGCTGTAGCACAATTCAGCCAGCAGCCAAATCGGCTTACGCACCAGCTGGTAGTCACGATGCGAAACAGTTGCACAAAGGCGCGACCTTGAACCCGGATTTATTTCACTCGACCAGGCAAACAATGCCAACACTTGTTCACACGTCTTTTGTTTTATATTCTATCGGAGCGATCACCGATCACACGTCCGATACTGATGCGTGTTCGGCACAGAATGCCAAATTCGACTGGCATTGTTGTTTTGTTTTTTTTTTTTCAAAGTTTTGCACTGTACTTTATTCTTATTACAAGTAATAACAGTTGCAAATCAATGTTTGGAAAGTCTTTAAGAAATTCAAATAAACAAGCAGTACCATCGTAATGGGTTAAGGGTTTTATCCCATTAGCCTCGATTTCTCGATGTATAACCGAGTGGCCTTCATCGGATAACATTTTTATAGAAAATGGTCGAGCTTCTACAGCTTCAGAAATTTACCATTGCTTTCATCGTGTTGTTTCAACAATGCTTTAATGGTATCTTTGTGTTCATCATTTTCTGCAAGAGCTTTATGCCTAGCCCACTTGATCATGCTTAAGGATTGTACAAGAGTGCAATTTTTACTCTCCTGAACTTCCTGAACGGGAATTTTATTGACCAGCTCCTGGAAAAGCCGTTTAGGAGGCAGACTTAGAGTTAACTGCTTCAATTTTTCCATTGTCAACCCTTTGCATGGCTCAGTCATCATTTTTTCATGGCATATTTTCACGTAGACATCGAAAGTTATCTCGTCTAACCCAGGATTAGAGGCGACATACTTAAATAATCTACACGGTTGCTCATGACGGTAATGCTTACAGTAACCGTACAGAATTATACCGTTTGCACTATGAGATTGATAATGAATGCAATAAACACAATTTCGTTCAAAAGCATTCATTTTCTCTCTCAGTAAGCTGGTGTATTTAGATCTGTCAAATCGTCCACCTCGCTGTTGTTTATTTTTATTCTTCATAGAATTTTGTTCATTTGTGTAACAAATGTCCAAATCACATTTGTCGAACTTTATTGTAGTAAATTTGGTCCAAATTTTCATAACTCATGGTTTCAATATTGGCTAAGCGCTCTTCAGAACTCAAAAAATCAAAGCAATTTATACAAATGAACTCATCATCATTCGATTTTACATCGTATATTTTTTCATTACATATGCCACAAAAGCACTCTGTGCTCTTCTGTGTAACCAGGTTTTGCAATATCAATTTATGACATTGAAGCCGTCTAAATTTAACATTCTCGATTTTGGCGCAAGTTCCATTATTTCTCAATGTCATAAATCTTTCGGCATTGAAGATAACGAAAAAGCCCCAGCTATGACCATCATTTTGTTTTTCGCCAAGTCCACTTAGTCTCCACGATAAACATTGGAGCTTGCGTGCATTTTCTATCCCTTCCTCTGCAAAATAGTTCAGGGATTGTAAAAGTAAGTCAAAATACAATTTTCTATTTTCGTTTGTTTTTAAAGAAGTAACGTCAGCCGAATCAAGATAATGAAAAATACTGCGTTCCACATTAACAACAAGCAGAAAGTAATGGTCATTCTTCAGCATCGGTATAAATACAATTTATTCGCTCAATAGAGCACTAATGACAACCTTATGGGTTTCGACCTCAATGTCTCTTAATAATAGTTTAGACTCGTAAATATAAAGAGAACGAACGCTTTGGCTTTCGAACTTTTTCAAAACAAGTTTCAAGCCAATGTGGAGTGCTCCAGCGTTCAGCCAATTATCATCAAAAAATTACTTCAAATCGATTCCTAAAATTTCTCCAGCATTACGAACTGTCATTATATCGAAGTCTGGAATATTAAGAAAACTATTCAATTCGGCAATTAGCTATGAATAATTTTCGGCAGAGAAAGTTTTAAAAGTATTTTCTCTATCATCGTTTCCCAATTCCAATCCCTCTTCAGGTTCTTCATTTGGCATGATTGATGGCTCAGAGTTCGTTTGGTTTGTGCTGGACGATGAATATTCTGCCAAACCATCATTTTGCGTGCCAATGTGAGAGAACTGTAAAAATTTAATTTTAAAACAATTATTATTGATAAAATTTTCGTTGGACCTAACCTGAGTGCCTATCGGAAGGCATTTATCCTTTGAGGAAATTGCGTCCACCGAACGAATAGACGCAATTCCAAGATGAGATGGCTGTAACATTAAATATTTTTCAAGAGGATTGATAAAACGAAAGGTGTCATCCACAAATTACGTAGCACCGAACAATCAATATTTTGAACCCCAAGTATGTAACCAAAAGTAACACGGCAACCTATTGCTGTGTAGGTTACATAATTGCGTCTATTTATGGAAAAACTGAAAGATTTAAAACAAGACATTCAAACGATTAGAAATGTGATGTAATTACCGGAAAAAAGCTGTCCAACCAGTCGTGTTCTTTCGAGCTTCTCATTTTAGCTTGTAACATTTTAAAATTCAAATAAAAGTCAAAAGTGAACATCTACTCTATAACTTTCTGGCCAAAGTTGTTGGTATCAACCCAGCTGTTGCTGAAGAAATCTTGTAACAAACACACATGCAGGCTATTACTAAGCTTCAAAGCTGAGTCGATTTGTACATTTGCTACTGCTCTACGTTGCTTAATTAAAATGTTGTGCTTGTTTCTGGACTGATATCATTATCTTCACGAAGAAGACGGCTCAGCTCGTAACGCTGATAAGTACCCCCTCTCCTCCTTAGAGCGTAATTTATGGATGCCACCTGACAAGTACACTGAGGTCTTTTTTACGTGGAGGATGCGATCTTAATTTTTATGGGACCGCGCAGGAAATTTTGAGTTGAAAATATAACGAAGAAAACCATCCTAAATTGCTTGAATCTCGTTTAAATATAATATGCAATATTGAAAATTTCAGTATTTACACAAAAAATGTGATTTTTTTAAAGAATGGATATATGAACTTGATTGAAATGGGGTCGATATCGTGTACCGGTTTTGAGTAATGAAGAAAAGCAACCCGCGTGAAAGAAACGTGTAAAACAAGACCATACTGTACAGAATTATTTTTGGTTTAAACGAGAATAGGAAAATTAACCTACACACCTGTTGCGGAAGCATCCCATCGCTCAAGGTGGCCGGTATATAGATAGTTTTGTCATCATCGACGTTACCCGCTGCAAGACCGGGCATATCGTCTTCACCAGTGAGGCCAGGCATGTCAGCATACATGTCCTCAGCCTCACATGTTGGGTCGGGCAGATCCGCATGATTGTCATCATCCATTACTGCGCTATTGTCGTCACCAACCGTAGGCTTCCGGATCCGAGAGCACAGCGGTAGCGCGATCCCATGTGTCTCCATATACCATTCTACAATAATCTCTCAGGGTTTCTTCACATTTTGTATAGAAAATTAATGGGATTTTTATTTCAATATATTTTAGTCATTCTTTAAAAATATATAAATCTAAGACATATTTTATTACATATTTTTATTGACCAATTATAAATCTCATTAGACCTGTGCACCAAACGTGTCATATGGCGGCCGCGTTAATATATACAATATTAATGATAAAAACATTTTTAGTGTTTGAGAGGCATTCCACGGAAAATAGGCAAAAGTTCTTTTCACAGATGTTCCTTTTTGAAGGTCACGGGTCTACATGAAGAACTTTGTTAAATAAATTATGTTAACTTTGTTTAAGTGAGTAAACAAAGACTACGTCTTTGTTTACTATACTGGGATGCATTCTGTAAAATTGGAAATGAAACTGGCAAATGTTGCGTCAGATTTCAAACGTTAATAACAGCATAACCACATGATGGATAACAATAACCAATATGTTGTTGGATAGATAAAATGTGTAACAATTTTATAACATGCTAGTTATCATTATTATTTCACTGCTCAACGGTGAAAATTGATAAAAAGTTACAGGGAAACTTACGCGAACAATGAACCAATTACATGCGAGCATTCCTAGCACAGACGACGTGACAATCCCCATTCTTGAACAATTTCTAAACCTGCTTTCAAAACCTTATAAAAACTGATGTCTTGAAAGAAAATATGCCGGTAGAAGCAGTACCAGTACCAAAGGAGTAAAGAACCGCAGGTCTCTCGTCGTCTATGATTGCAGCGGTATTTTCTATTCGTACATTTCAGCGGTACACTTCTATTCATACTGCAGCGGTACTATTCGTATTGCAGTGGTACTATTCGTGTGCAATCGAGGAAAAACTGCAATGCTGCTGTTGATGGTGATTGAAAGTTTATCTCATAAATATGATTACCATAAACTATTCAACAAGAATTGTAAATTTTGGCAACGGATAAAAAACAGTCAAATTGGAGAAAAGAAGACGGTCTAAAAACGTATAAAAAGACTGAACATTTTTGGGATTTAACTGTTTGACTGTATCACTTAAAAAAAAATTCAAAAAATCCAACATAAACTGAAACATTAGCAACTCTGCATGTAGGCTTTTGCTGTTAAATGATCGTATCTAACGATGTGTAATTGGAAACAATTATCAATAATAAGTAACCAGCAAATATTAGGAAGAAAGAGTCTGGTAAGAAGGAGCGATTGTTTTTGATACGTCTTTTCAAGATTATCATAGTTTTCATTTTATTTTCTAATAGTTACAAAACAGAACTTATAAAAAAACTGATAAGCTTATCATTGAAAACAACATCTGATCAAAACGATGTCAAAGAAAGAGAAAAAAACTTGACCATTTCGTGAGTAAGTGTAAGGAATCATCAATCGTCAATCATCAATGTTCAAATAGATTTTTTTTAAACTGTCTCAGCCCAATGTATTACCAAATATATATATATATATATATATATATATATATAATATAATATATATATATATATATATATATTATATATATATATATATATATATATATATATATAATGAATTGAAAAATTAGCGAATAATGCACGGGGAAATAAAGTTTGATTCTAATGACATGGATGCAAAAGTATCATGAAGCTGGATTCACAATAAAAGGCAGTCGGAAGATATTGCTTGTAACAAAAATTTAAATCGGATAACAATAATTTTCACACGATGTTAATTTTTCCAAACGTAATATATTAGAGCAGAACGCTCTGCACTGAAAGGATCATCAGTAAGAAGAAGAAGAAAACAAGAGACTGATACTTTGTACCAGCCATGTTCAAAACACGCTCTGCACTGAGGGATATATTTGAAACACGAAACGGCGTGCTTAGAGCAAGCGCACCGGTGAGTTGCCATTTGAGTTGCTATTTTCACAACGCTGGCCGTTGCTATTTTGGATAGCAACCGATTTTCGCACCGGTCGTTGCTAATGGGGATTACCAGTTCCACTATTTCTTTTTCACACCGGCAGTTGCCAATTTCTGAAGACCGTCACTAGCCAGCGTTGGCAAAATGTTTGTTTGTGATGTATTTCGCATATTTTTTGCGGATCTAGTAATAACCAACTTATCCGTCAGTCAATCGTTTCCAGAATGAGCTACGTTCTTTCTACTTCATAAAATGTTCCCTCCATTTCACGAAACTTTGTTTTAACTTTGTTTCCGTTTTCCCAAGTTATCGATAGCATAATTCTTTTGCAGGTTTTTTTTACCTGTGCGTACATGGATTTTTTCATACTTATATGTTTATTCAAAGTAATTCCGTAAAACTGGGCACGTCCCGCAACGTTGGCTTAAATGACTATTCTACTCAAAGCTGGCGAACTGTCATTAGTTGTATTCTGTATTTCATGCTGTCTAGGTTCCCACAGTTTGCTATTAATATTTGAAAATTTGCCGCCAAAAAAAAACTTAAATATAGAACGCGTAAATTGTTTTCGAGTATTTGGTTGATTCTAGTGATGGAGACAATGATTTCGCAGAACAAATTTCCTTATACGCGATTAAGAAAATGGTTTTTGGAAAGATTCGGGGCGGCCATGCGGAGGAAGGTGCCATCCAGCGTTTTAACAATGTTTTTATAGGAAACACCGGTCTATACCGATGACCATTTCCAACGCCGCTTTCGAACGCATCTTAGGTTATTTTTGAAGATTGAAACAGCGGTAAGGGAGAAAAATGGTTTTTTTATAAAACGACCGAACGAAACGGGAAAATAGTTGGTAATACTCCCGAGCAGATTTGCTCAAACCTTCCAGGTTTATTGAAAATTTAGGCCAATCTTGTGAGGATTTGAGCTTTCCGCATCGTGTAGGTTGCAGACCAAAATGCCAACCAAAATGGTCATCTCAATAAAAAACCCATACAAAATGTTTACCTGCCCGAAAAAACACCCTGTCCAAAATTTCAGGTCAATCGGAAATAAAATTGAGTAGTGGTTCACGCCGACACTTGCGTCCTACGACGTGTTTAACAAAACGCTTCGTCTTCCGAGGCCGAACAATTGAGTCCGCATTCGAAACACTCATCATCTTCGTAATATTATTACGAACATTCACTATCGAGCACAAAAAAACAACAGTTTGACATTTCATCAAATAGCAACGATTCGGCTCGTTGCTATCGCGTTGCCAAATTTAATAACTCGCTACTACCCGAGGTGAGGATTGTTATTTCCCAAACCAACATAGCAACACCCGGTGCGGTTGCCGCGTTATGGTGGGAGTTGCCAAACTAGCTTTAGAAACTTCAATTTAGCCGCTTGTGGGCTTGCTCTTAGCAATTGCCACTCAGTGTTCCAAGTATGATGACAGTTCTACAAGGTATACTACATTTTTGGCTATCCACGCACACAAACAAATCTCGTTATGAAAAATTTCGCGTTTTGTATGGAATTCAGAACATTTTTGGAAATTTCTCGTTTTATGTTGTTTTATATCTGACTTTTTTGGTTGGAGAGTGAATCTCCAGTTGAAACACACTAGAAATTGATATTAATTTAGATTTAGTGTGAAAAATTGCGACAATATGTCGAAATAAAATATATAAAAATGCTATATTTCTAATAGTTGGAGCATAATCTAAGTCATTGTCATAGCTCATGACTTTTGTTACTGTATGAAACATAAGCGACTCTATTTAGAAGCGCTATTAGAGTACAAGAAAAAAAACGAAAAGTGCAAAAAGGTTACCGGCAAATTGATGAAAAACAGCATATTTTACCTAAACCGCAGCATGTTTATGTATTCCCCACAAATAAAACATGTTTCAACATCATTTCTATAACTTTTCAGGAAAGTATGTTTTATAAGTTTAATTTAAAATGCAAAATCATTTCAAATTTCATACAAAATTGGAAAAAGTTCATAACGATCACTAATACTAATGCATCGACGTGAATAGCATACCTTGTAGAACTGTCATCATACTTGGCTCAGTGTTGACGTAAGACAGACGGCACGAAGAGCGAAACTTGAAACACCGAAGCCAGTGGCAGTGTTATCAGGGTTGCCACATTTGAATCTGTGTTTTTCCTTGAAAAAATTTGAGCATATGTATCTGGAACAAAAATATCTGTAAAAAAATCTGTATTGTTTAAACATGAAGAGCTTTGTATTTTTTAAGTTTTTATGGTACATAAACAAAATTTTTAGCTTAAAACGTGTGAGGAGTTGAAAATATGTTCAATTTGCTCAATATTTAATGAAATAAAATTTGGATTGTTTTTAGAAATTAATGTCAATTTCGAAAAATCTGTAAATCTGTACTTTTCGACAAAAATCTGTATATCTGTATATACAGATTCTGTACCGTTACTTTGGCCAAAAATCTGTAAAATACAGATTAATCTGTACATGTGACATCCCTGAGTGTTATACGATCGCCACTGGTGCCTCAAGCTTCGGCAAACACCGGAAACGAAGGCTTTACTTTCGTGAAAGCACCGTAGCCGAATGTTTAAACTTCGTAGAAACACCTCGGTCGCTGCCAAATGGCTCTGCTAGGCCTAATGCGAAGCGAAACATTTCCAAAAATACTCACATTGTTGATATTATTCTTTACGTTACGTAAGACCAGTATTTCCGAAGCTAGATCCACCGGCGCCGGTGTTTACCGAAGCTTAAGGCACCAGTGGCGATCATATAACACTGACACTGCCTTCGGTGTTTCAAGTTTTGCCCTTCGTGCCGACTGTCTAACACTAACACTGAGTGGTGGTAGCAAGACACGTCGTATCGTGTTGCTATGCAAAAACCTCACCAGTGCAGCACGGTTCAGTGTTTATACCATGGCTGCTTTGTACAATACATATTTCCCGCTAAAAGCAGCGTTCTCACAAACAAAGTTTTTTCATACGAAATGTACACGAATAAGAGAAATCATACAAAAATTACATGCAAGATACCCAAGAGTAGAAAATTCCCAAAAATGATATTTTCAGGAATTTCGATTTTTTCAATAATTTGTATTTATACGTATGTAGGTCACTTATTCGACCACTACTCCACTATAAGGAAATCCCCAAAAATGATATTTTCAGGAATGGTGACCCACCAGTAGACAAACATTCGCTCATACTCACAATTTTCCGCTAAGCCAGACGTTCTGGGAAAATTCGAGTTTTCTTCGATCTCGTTTTATCACCATCGCTGTTATTTACTCCAATAGTTTATCGCTTCATGGTTTTTGGTCGCTGCTTGATATTACTTCTAAATGAGTGTGAAATTGATCTATTCTATCAGTTTTTGGACGTTTTAAGAATCATTTTTGTTTCAGGGAAAATTGATTATTTATTTTCTCTGTGTAACTTGAAAGCTGACTTGCGTGCAAGATCTTGCGCGTTTCTCGCATTCAAGATCTTGCACATTTAACCGCGATGAAAATCTTTCCTTCACGATATGGTTTTTGAATTGCGTGATTTGGCAGTGGCGTTAAATCGTCGTTTTAGTTGTTCTCAAGAAAACTTATTGAACTTCTGGAATCCGTCGACGTTTAGCGAAATTTTTCTTTAAGTATTTTTTTTTGCTTACCTGAAATATTCTCCGGATCATCCAACTGATGTTCGACGATAACATTCAGCTCCTCACAAGCGTTACCAAGCATGTTTTGGCTTTTTTAAATATAATGATCAATCAAAATTGAATATCACGTCTGGGATAACACACAAAACATGTCACAGTGTTTCGAAGGGTTGAACCCTTGGCCATCGAATCGTAAACATTCAATGCACACTAAACAATACTACGCAAATGGTAATCCTGAATAGAAAATTTAGTCGCGTAAAAACTGTAGATACTACACTGAAAAAAATTAATCCACCTAGCGGTGAGACCCAGCCTTTCTCTTTCGAACTTATTATTTGTTTGAAAAGGTTTACATGAAACCTTCAATTAATAAAATAAAAATACACCTTGATAATTTCTGTTGGATTTTTTTTTCACTCTAAATAACGAATTTCTGGTAGCCAAAAGCATAACTATTCCGAACATTTTGTAACATGAAGTAACATGAAATAAATATGTTTTAAATATATGATGCGGTTAGTTTAGTTCCTGGTATAGTCTAAACGTCACTGTACTCATATCCAGCTTTTTACGCGCCATAATGGCGGACGCTATAATGCAAAGTTCGTAATAAATTACCCACCCTTTTGACAACTCTGCTTACGTCAGTTTGAAGTCTTCATACAAATCATCAAAAGAAAAATATATCTGGAAACATTTGTGTTGCCAATTTTCCAGAAATCGCAAATCTGACGTAAGCAGACAGGTTCGCATATTACGAACACGCATTATAGCGACCGCCATTATGGTGCGTAAAAAGCTGGATAGGTCGGACTCGATTATACATCAGTTTAGCTTCAACTTTTTATAATAGGAAAACTTTCCCTGGCCTAAAAAGACCAAATATTCAATATGAGAATTTGTGGAACAGCATTATACCCAGAGGACAAAATCAACTTCAGACGCCATTTTAAGTTTTTTAATAGTAGCTTCCAGTTTCATTACCCAATGTGAGTTTTTCAGGAACCGGGATAATGCTTAGAGGCCGGGAATCAACTCCATACTTCATTTTGAAATCCGATTTTGCGACTTATGGTTTCTGGAAAACATCCTTATATTGCCAAATTCGGTGCAATGAAGGTATATTCACTCTTTGGGTCCTAGAGTATTGAAGCTGTATTTGAAGTAATAATTGAAGTATAATGTGTGAAGTTTGACGTTATATTTGTGCTACAGAAATATCGGAATAAAAATAATGACTTCTAGTTTCAAAGACGTTAGGAGCCAGTTCGCATGTTGTTTTGATGTTCTCCGATTGGGCTGAAATTTTCAGCGTTTGTTTGTCTATTCAAGGTCGAAAGTTTAGCAAAATTTAAATTTTTTCCATTGAAGGCAAGGCCCTTGAAAATGATATGTCCAATAACGTTAAAAAATACTAAAAAGTGCAAGACTTGCTAGACTTGATGGATTTTTCTAAAAATTCTTGGTATTATTCTCCACTAAGAGTACTTCAAAACGCATGATTACAATACATGGCAAAGAGGTAACATGACGAAGTAAATGCATTTAAATATACAACGTCCCTCAGAAAGGTGATTGCGGCTCTCGCGAACTGGATCCACGAGAAATACCGGGAACGTTCAAATAGTACAATATATTTTGATCAATCAATTTTGTTTCTTTCCATAACTTTTGAACCACGTATCAAATGGAAAGAAATTTGTTATTTGTACGTTTGAGAGACAGCCCGTAGTTATGTTCAAATAAGTCGTGTAATCTTTGAGTTAATAGACTTTCGTTGTTTTCAGAATTTAATACATAACGGTTGAATTAAAGTCCGATTATAATTAAACCAAATCTTTTATTTGACACTAAGATTGTTGAAATTAGTTCAGCCATCTATGGGAAAACGAATGAATTTCGAAAGTCATCGGAACATGTTTCTTTTCACAATTTTTGAGCCACATTTGTTTACCCTTAACTAACCCGTTAATTTGATACCAATATTGTTTAAATCGGTTGTGTAGTTTGTGAAATAACGATGTTTCGTGATTTTCATATTTTGACACATTACAGACAAATTTACAGTCCGATTGCAATTAAATTCAATAGGATGTTATGAGGCAGCTAGATCTTTAATTTGACACTAATTTTGTGAAAATCGTTTTAGCCATCTCTGAGAAAAGTGATTGAGTTTAAGTATTATTCGGAATATGTTTCTTTCCATAGCTAGATTTCACTTTTTTTAACATAACAGGCAAAGTAAGAGTCCGATTGCAAAACAAATCAATAGGGTCTTATGGGGCAACTAGACCTTTCATTTGACTCTAATTTTATGAAAATCGGTCCAGCCATCTCTGAGAAATATGATTGAGATTAAACAGTCTCCAGAAGACGTTTCTTTCCATAACTTTTGAACCACATGTTCAGTTTTTATAAGATTTAAAAGTTGAAGGTTTTTTAGGTAGCCCGTTCATTTAAAACCAATTCTGTTTAAATCGATTGTGTAGTTTCTGAGATAATGATGTTTCGTGATTTTTACATTTTGAAACATAACCTCTAAACTAAAAATCCGATTACAAAGAAATTTGATAGGGTCTTATGGAGCAACTAGACCTTTTATTTGCGATTAATTTTATGAAAATCGGTCCAGCCATTTCTGAGAAAAGTGAGTGAGAACAAAAATCTGCACATACACACACACATACAGAAAATGCACAGCTCGTCGAACTGAGTCGTGTGATACATGCCATTCGACCCTTTGGAGCACTTTCATATCTTCGGTTTTGCAAGTGATTGATGTACCTTTCTAGGAGAAAGGCAAAAGGTGTAATAAACTAGAGATCCTCAGAGGGAGAGATAAGCGATAAAAAAACAGCTGATTTGGCAACTAGGTTTCACATATCAGAGGTGCCAATTCTCTTCTCAAAGCACAATGTTCACAAACTTTTTTAATCGGCTCGTATAACTGATGGTGACGGTGGAAGTCCTGGGGAATAATAAAGTGCATCACAAAAACCGTGAAGGTGTTAAGGTTTATGTTTATGTTTAATTTTATATACTTTCATCATTATTTTGTAGACCATACAAAGAGTTTGTGAACCACCAGTTAAAATCACTGTGATGAAGCAACTTTGGAGCATTCTCAATTTACCATTTAGCAATAGAACATGAAAGACGAGTAAAAATAAAAATATTCTTTTTTGAACTTTATTGCAATACCTCTCAATGTGTCATCTTTCTTGTTCGTTTGGCTCAGATTTTGACATGTTCGTTTGGCTCACAACACTCTCTTCGCATATCTCTCCCTCTGAGTATTGCTATAGTAAACTGGCTGTGATTCCAGCATATATGCATTTAATTCGACTGCAGGTGTAATAATATTTAGTTTTTTTTAGTTTTTAAATAGTTTATTTGACACGGCACGATACAATTTATGTTTAACTGAGCCAAGTACATTTTTTTTAAATTCTAAATTAGCAGGGAAAAGAGGGAGGCCTTTTTTTTATTCTCGCGGCCGACTACGAGCTAGTGGGGATTTAAGGTGAGAGGAGGGGAGTTACAATTTTGATTTTAACTATATTGAGTTATACGATTATTTATTTGTACATGGCTAAGCAGTGATGTTCTGTTTGAGCAGTTTGGACTGAGGTGTCTGCGTGAACATAAAGATGCCGAGTCTTCGTTTGAGTGTCTCCAGCTTAGTGTATCATCTTCTTTCAGCGTGTAGCGGGAATGGTAATCTAACAAATAGATAGAAGAGTTTCATATTTTAATACCAGCGTGTTTTATGAACACGTATAGCTGTGTCATGTACTGGAGATCACCGCTTCCCAGAATGTCTCTAACGGGTACGTTCGGTTGTTTTCCTCGGGCCCGAAGGGAATCTATAAGCTCAGACCTAACACCACAGTATTCGGTACACGACCAAACAACATGCTCGATGTCATGGTAGCCATCGCCACAAACGCAGTGATTACTGTCTACAAGCCCTATACGAAAGAGATGCGTGTTTAACGTATAGTGATTGGACATAAGTCTGGACATCACGCGAATGAAGTCCCGACCCACATCCAACCCCTTGAACCATGCTTTCGTCGATACCTTAGGAAAAATGGAATGTAGCCACCGTCCCAGTTCATCTGAGTTCCATGATGATTGCCAACTGTTGAGTGTTCTCTGACGCAAAATGCTATAAAATTCATCATAAGCAATTGGTCTTTCATAAATATCGCCGTCAATAGCACCCACCTTAGCTAAAGAGTCAGCCTTTTCGTTACCCGGAATCGAGCAATGAGAAGGGACCCACGCTAAGGTAACCCGGTAATTTTTATCTGTTAAAGCACTTAAAAACCGCCGTATTTTCCCCAGGAAATACGGGGTGTGCTTCACAGGCTTCATTGATCGCAGAGCCTCAATGGCACTGAGACTATCTGTGAAGATGAAGTAGTGGTCTATGGGTAGGGTTTCGATGATTCCAAGAGAGTACTGAATAGCAGCAAGTTCTGCGACGTACACGGAAGCAGGAGCATCGAGTTTGTAGGAGGCGGTAAAATTTTCGTGGAAAACACCGAAGCCAGTGGACTCTCGAAAATCTCTCGAAAATTTCAATTACTAATGGGTTCATAACTGTACATCGAATTAGCAACCGGTAAGAGAGATTCCAAAAACGATGTTTCAACGGAAGAATACTCGCTAACACTTCAAGACTCATCGTATGGGTCGACTGCATGCAACCCAAGGCAATACGCAAACAACGATATTGTATTCTCTCTAATTTTATAATGTGCGTGTTCGCGGCGGAGCGAAAGCAGAAACAGCCGTACTCAAGAACTGACAATATCGTTGTTTGGTATAACCTTAGAAGGTCTCCTGGGTGAGCACCCCACCAAGTTCCGGTAATCGTACGAAGAAAATTAATCCTCTGTTGGCATTTTTGTGTCAGATACCTAATATGACAAGCCCAGGTGCATTTGGAGTCGAACCAGACCCCGAGATATTTAGCGACTAAAACCTGAGAGATCGTTTTACCCGTTAGTAGGAGCTGCAGCTGAGCTGGGTTATGCTTCCTAGAAAAAACGACCAGCTCAGTTTTCTCCGGAGAGAATTCGATACCCAGCTTAAGAGCCCATTCAGACAAATTGTCTAAGGTATCTTGCAATGGTCCTTGCAGATCGCTAGCCTCGCTACCAGTAATGGATAAAACGCTATCGTCTGCAAGTTGCCTTAGCGTGCATGAATTTGCAAGACATTCATCGATGTCATTGACGTAGAAATTATATAAGAGAGGACTTAAACATGAGCCCTGGGGGAGGCCCATGTAACTAATTCGGGAAGTTGTCGAATCGCCATGTGAGAAATACATATGCTTTTCTGACAACAAATTGAGCAAAAAGTTATTCAAATTTGGTGAAAGTCCCTGCGAATGAAGTTTCGCGCTTAAAACTTCTACAGAGACAGAGTCAAAAGCCCCCTTAATATCCATGAACGCAGAAGCCATTTGCTCTTTTCGAGCAAAGGCTAGTTGAATTTCAGTAGAAAGCAACGCTAGGCAATCGTTCGTCCCTTTGCCCCGGCAAAAGCCAAATTGAGTATCTGAAAGTAACCCGTTTGTTTCGACCCATTTGTCTAACCGTAAGAGGATCATTTTCTCCATTAATTTCCGGAGGCAAGAGAGCATCGCAATCGGCCTATATGAATTGTGATCAGAGGCAGGTTTCCCGGGTTTCCGAATAGCAATGACTTTTACCTCCCTCCAGTCATGCGGAACAATATTTAGCTCAAGAAACTTGTTGAACAAATTCAACAAGCGTCTTTTTGCAGAGTCGGGTAGATTCTTCAACAGGTTGAATTTTATTCTATCTAACCCTGGAGCCTTATTGTTGCACGACAGGAGAGCCATTGAAAATTCCAACATCGAAAATGGAGGCTCTTCCGTAGTTACTAATAACGCGTCACGAAAGGTTTTCTGTTCCGGTACAGAGTCTGGACAGACCTTTTTGGCAAAATCGAGTATCCAGCGATCTGAATACTCCTCGCTTTCATTCGAAACGTCACGGTTCCGCATGCGCCTGGCGGTATCCCAAAGAGTGCTCATCGCTGTTTCCCTGGACAACGCGTTTACGAACCGCCGCCAGTACCAGCGTTTTTTCGCCTTTACTAAGCTCTTCATCTGCCTGCCCAGTGCCTCGTACTTTCGAAGCAGGTTGACAGTGCCGTACTCCCGGTAGTCCTTATACGCCGCGGACCTTCGCGCGTACAGCTCAGAGCACTCTTTGTCCCACCATTTGTTGGGAGGGCGCTGTCTAATCGTTACCCCGGGTATCGGTTTCGTCTGAGCTTGAGTCGCGGCGTCGATTATCAAGCCAGCTAAGAACGCGTATTCTTTCTCCGGAGGAAGTTCCTCGTGAGTCTCGATAGATTGCGCTATAATAGACTCATAACACTTCCAATCAATATTACGTGTAAGGTCGTAGGAAATATTGATTGGGTTCGGGGGAGTTGAACCATTAGCAATTGATATAACGATAGGAAGATGATCACTACCGTGGGGATCGTTGATTACTTTCCACCGGCAATCTAACGCTAGTGATGTCGAGCAAAGGGATAGGTCAAGCACGCTTTCACGTGCTGGAGGATTAGGTACACGTGTCGCTTCCCCAGTATTCAAAACTGTCATATTGAAGTCGTCGATCAAGTTACAGATTAAAGAAGATCGGTTGTCGTCGTACAGCGACCCCCATAGCGAACAGTGAGAATTAAAATCTCCCAATATCAAAAAGGGCGCGGGAAGCAACTCTGCTATATCAGTGAGATGCTTCTGTTCAATCCGCGCGGATGGAGGCATATATAACGAAACAAGGCATAGGTCTTTTCCATTCATATTCGTTTGAATGGCAACGACTTCAATATTCGAGATCGAGGGGAGGTCGATTCGGAAGAAGGAATAGCACTTTTTAATCCCTAAAAGTACCCCTCCACCGTGTGAGTCTCGATCTCGACGAATAATGTTAAAATCGTGGAAATTGAGTTGATCGTTTGAATTGAGAAAGGTTTCACAGAGCGCAAATGCGTTACAATTGTATGTATTTATTAAATGAGAAAATAGATCGAATTTGGGGATGATACTTCTGCAATTCCACTGTAATACAGTGATAAAATTCCTAACCTCTTTCGCCGTATTAGTCATCGAAAGATATGATAGCTGAAATGAGGGGCCAAGTTGCTGCTAGTTGCATCAAAAAGGTTTTCACTGTAGGAAGAAGGGCAAGAAGAATATTTTTTAGGGGATCTGGTATGTTGAATGTTTTAAATATCCAGTCCACAATATCAGAAAATTTTATGAACCCTGTTTCTTTTTTATCTTCTGATCGAGAAATGGGTGCACAAGGGGTTTTTGGTGCCCCAGGAAGCGGTGGGTACTCCTGGTTTGATTTAAAATTAAAACCGGGAGGTACTTGCTTCGGTTTTTCTTCACCGCTTCCTTTTTGTGTTGGCTTATTGGTCATTCCGCTAGGGGTTATCTTGCGACCTTTGCGAGAAAGATTAGGAGAGTTGATCATTCTCCTCTTCCTAGATCCTTCTGGCATGGCATAAGAACACCCTTCGACGGGATCGTCAGATGTACCCTCATCGGTTGGCAAAAAGGAAAAGATGTTTCCTGTCGAGGGTGGCTCAGCCCTCTTAAGCATTTCTGCGAAAGAGCGCTTTGATCGTTCCTTGAGGGAACGCTTTATTTTTTCTTCGCGCTGTTTGTACGCGGGACACGCCGAAAGGTCATGCCGAGTTCCCTCGCAGTAAAGACATTTTTCAGTATCCTCACTGCAAGCGGTCTCAGCATGATTGCCTCCGCACTTGCTGCAGCGTGCCTTGTTGCAGCAGTAGGTGGCTGTATGACCTAACTGCTTACAGTTTTGGCAATGCATGACCCGCGGTACGAACAGGCGTACAGGCAGACGAACCCTGTCCAAAGAGATGTAGTTCGGCAGTGCGGATCCGGCGAATGTTACACGGAAGGAATCCGAAGGGAAGAATTTTAATAATAATAATAATAATAATAATAATAATAATAATAATAATAATAATAATAATAATAATAATAATAATAATAATAATAATAATAATAATAATAATAATAATAATAATAATAATAATAATAATAATAATAATAATAATAATAATAATAATAATAATAATAATAATAATAATAATAATAATAATAATAATAATAATAATAATAATAATAATAATAATAATAATAATAATAATAATAATAATAATAATAATAATAATAATAATAATAATAATAATAATAATAATAATAATAATAATAATAATAATAATAATAATAATAATAATAATAATAATAATAATAATAATAATAATAATAATAATAATAATAATAATAATTATAATAATAATAATAATAATAATAATAATAATAATAATAATAATAATAATAATAATAATAATAATAATAATAATAATAATAATAATAATAATAATAATAATAATAATAATAATAATAATAATAATAATAATAATAATAATAATAATAATAATAATAATAATAATAATAATAATAATAATAATAATAATAATAATAATAATAATAATAATAATAATAATAATAATAATAATAATAATAATAATAATAATAATAATAATAATAATAATAATAATAATAATAATAATAATAATAATAATAATAATAATAATAATAATAATAATAATAATAATAATAATAATAATAATAATAATAATAATAATAATAATAATAATAATAATAATAATAATAATAATAATAATAATAATAATAATAATAATAATAATAATAATAA
>NC_073696.1:131466880-131469380 GCF_029784165.1 Wyeomyia smithii
ATAATAATAATAATAATAATAATAATAATAATAATAATAATAATAATAATAATAATAATAATAATAATAATAATAATAATAATAATAATAATAATAATAATAATAATAATAATAATAATAATAATAATAATAATAATAATAATAATAATAATAATAATAATAATAATAATAATAATAATAATAATAATAATAATAATAATAATAATAATAATAATAATAATAATAATAATAATAATAATAATAATAATAATAATAATAATAATAATAATAATAATAATAATAATAATAATAATAATAATAATAATAATAATAATAATAATAATAATAATAATAATAATAATAATAATAATAATAATAATAATAATAATAATAATAATAATAATAATAATAATAATAATAATAATAATAATAATAATAATAATAATAATAATAATAATAATAATAATAATAATAATAATAATAATAATAATAATAATAATAATAATAATAATAATAATAATAATAATAATAATAATAATAATAATAATAATAATAATAATAATAATAATAATAATAATAATAATAATAATAATAATAATAATAATAATAATAATAATAATAATAATAATAATAATAATAATAATAATAATAATAATAATAATAATAATAATAATAATAATAATAATAATAATAATAATAATAATAATAATAATAATAATAATAATAATAATAATAATAATAATAATAATAATAATAATAATAATAATAATAATAATAATAATAATAATAATAATAATAATAATAATAATAATAATAATAATAATAATAATAATAATAATAATAATAATAATAATAATAATAATAATAATAATAATAATAATAATAATAATAATAATAATAATAATAATAATAATAATAATAATAATAATAATAATAATAATAATAATAATAATAATAATAATAATAATAATAATAATAATAATAATAATAATAATAATAATAATAATAATAATAATAATAATAATAATAATAATAATAATAATAATAATAATAATAATAATAATAATAATAATAATAATAATAATAATAATAATAATAATAATAATAATAATAATAATAATAATAATAATAATAATAATAATAATAATAATAATAATAATAATAATAATAATAATAATAATAATAATAATAATAATAATAATAATAATAATAATAATAATAATAATAATAATAATAATAATAATAATAATAATAATAATAATAATAATAATAATAATAATAATAATAATAATAATAATAATAATAATAATAATAATAATAATAATAATAATAATAATAATAATAATAATAATAATAATAATAATAATAATAATAATAATAATAATAATAATAATAATAATAATAATAATAATAATAATAATAATAATAATAATAATAATAATAATAATAATAATAATAATAATAATAATAATAATAATAATAATAATAATAATAATAATAATAATAATAATAATAATAATAATAATAATAATAATAATAATAATAATAATAATAATAATAATAATAATAATAATAATAATAATAATAATAATAATAATAATAATAATAATAATAATAATAATAATAATAATAATAATAATAATAATAATAATAATAATAATAATAATAATAATAATAATAATAATAATAATAATAGGGGAAAGTGATCTAATGCGGACCTGTTCTGATTAAGAAAAACTAAAATAATTTGACATGAGATTAATTTTATTTATTCAGATTCATGTCTTATTTTGGCTGCTGGTTGTTTCGGTGGCCTACCAACAGGCCTCTTAATCTTGCGTGGGCGGCCAACGGGCCTCTTGGCAGTGCCTTTACTTTGAGCAGGTCGCCCAACGGGCCTCTTAGCAATGGTTGGATACTTTGGTGGTCGGCCAACGGGCCTCTTAGCAATGGTTGGATACTTTGGTGGTCGGCCAACGGGCCTCTTAGCAATGGTTGGATACTTTGGTGGTCGGCCAACGGGCCTCTTAGCAATGGCTAGTGACTTTGGAGGTCGGCCAACAGGCCTTTTTAGTATAACGACTGGAGGCTTGCGGGGTCGGCCAACGGGCCTCTTATCCGCTGCAGCCTGTGATTTGCGGGGTCTTCCAGGTGGTCTCTTTATCACCACTATCGTTGGTCTTGGTGGTGCACTAACGAGGCTATGAAACTGCACAGTTGCTTTACGTGGTCGGCCTACTCGCCGTTGAGTGGGTCGGGCTACTCCCTTCGCTTGTATGTTTTGTTCCTTTGAAGAGAATGAATCATTTAGTGTCAAACAGAGCTTCGTGAGAAATAAAAACATACCATCAGAGCGATTTCAGCGGGGTCCGTCAGTATAGCAGCTCGTCCAGGTTTTCGTCCTCGTCTGCCTGTAGCACGCGGTGGTGCCCGCGGGATTGGTCTGATTCTGCAAAGAGTGTCCAGCAGTGATCCTGGTATTATTTCGTCAACCAAGGAAGGTCCTGTCACTGATGATGGA
>NC_073696.1:131479380-131481880 GCF_029784165.1 Wyeomyia smithii
ACACCTTTGTGAGTCGGCATTCTCGGGTCATAATACATGCTACTGCCGCTACACCCGTAACGTGGTAGCCGTATAACATTCATGCTTCTCCCTCTTCGCGCGCAGCACTTGTGAGACCACAACACACCACCACACCGGGCGGTGAACTGCGGCTGCCACTCACAGACAACATCGTATCGCTCAACCTCTTTCGCATTGTGCGATATACGTGGAATGCGGACATCAGCGAAGACCAAACGCAGTCTATCCGTTCCCGTATATCGGAAGCATAGCACTCGTCAACAGATTCCCACTTTGCGCGCTTACCGCACACCTTTGTGAGTCGGCATTCTCGGGTCATAATACATGCTACTGCCGCTACACCCGTAACGTGGTAGCCGTATAACATTCATGCTTCTCCCTCTTCGCGCGCAGCACTTGTGAGACCACAACACACCACCACACCGGGCGGTGAACTGCGGCTGCCACTCACAGACAACACGCGCACGCCTGTCTGTCTCCTCCCCACCAGCCAGTCACAGCCAGCCAACCAGCCAGCCACTACCAGCGGCAGAGCGGGTAAGCGGAGTGTAAGCGAGCGAACTGGTTGATTGACTACCCGCCAGCCAGCCAGCCACAGCCACAGCCACCACACACATCACACCTAGCACCGTCGTCGCTCTGTGTACGCCCAACAGAGGTAGATGCAGCAGGCCGCATGCCACCCTACCTGTGTATGCACACACCGTGTCAGTGAGAAGTACTTTTCCGTACCAACCTCAGACTCAGACACCCTCCTATAGATACGAAAATGTATAATAATAACAGAATTCGACACACGCTTTGCCCCCTCATACTGCGCCCACAGACCGAACCGTAGTGTACGGACCGGCTAGCACGGCATTGCATGGTCGACCGTCACCCTACCATGCATCAGTGTGCGAGCCAGCAGCCGGTCGGTGGTGTATGTCTCGGGTGCGGTGAATGATTATGTCACGAAGCCGGCACGTAGTGTATCATCCCGTATACAGTGCTTGGCATGATCGATCGTCATCATCGCGTGTAGCTGAGAATCCAAACACCCGGTCTGTGGTGTATGTCTCGGGTGCGGTGGATGATTATGTCACGTAGCCGGCACGTAGTGTATCATCCCGTATACAGTGCTTGGCATGATCGATCGTCATCATCGCGTGTAGCTGAGAATCCAAACACCCGGACTGTGGTGTATGTCTCGGGTGCGGTGAATGATTATGTCACGAAGCCGGCACGTAGTGTATCATCCCGTATACAGTGCTTGGCATGATCGATCGTCATCATCGCGTGTAGCTGAGAATCCAAACACCCGGACTGTGGTGTATGTCTCGGGTGCGGTGAATGATTATGTCACGAAGCCGGCACGTAGTGTATCATCCCGTATACAGTGCTTGGCATGATCGATCGTCATCATCGCGTGTAGCTGAGAATCCAAACACCCGGTCTGTGGTGTATGTCTCGGGTGCGGTGGATGATTATGTCACGTAGCCGGCACGTAGTGTATCATCCCGTATACAGTGCTTGGCATGATCGATCGTCATCATCGCGTGTAGCTGAGAATCCAAACACCCGGTCTGTGGTGTATGTCTCGGGTGCGGTGGATGATTATGTCACGTAGCCGGCACGTAGTGTATCATCCCGTATACAGTGCACCTCTTCCTACAAGGTTTGGTAGGTTAGCTTGGCATGCATAGCTAGAAGATTTTCTGGGGGTCCGAATTAGGATACTCTCCCCTTATAACAAACAGCTTCAATTACAACCCACGTAGCGCTTCAAAGCGCATAGAACATGTTGATACATACAGAGCAGGAGAGAACAACTGGCAGCCGTTATGGAAACTGTGTGTTAATGTTTCAAAAGCGACAATTGGGATGACCGATGTTCATAACTTAGTAGTTTCAACATCAGGGGAAAGTGATCTAATGCGGACCTATTCTGATTAAGAAAAACTAAAATAATTTGACATGAGATTAATTTTATTTATTCAGATTCATGTCTTATTTTGGTTGCTGGTTGTTTCGGTGGCCTACCAACAGGCCTCTTAATCTTGCGTGGGCGGCCAACGGGCCTCTTGGCAGTGCCTTTACTTTGAGCAGGTCGCCCAACGGGCCTCTTAGCAATGGTTGGATACTTTGGTGGTCGGCCAACGGGCCTCTTAGCAATGGTTGGATACTTTGGTGGTCGGCCAACGGGCCTCTTAGCAATGGTTGGATACTTTGGTGGTCGGCCAACGGGCCTCTTAGCAATGGCTAGTGACTTTGGAGGTCGGCCAACAGGCCTTTTTAGTATAACGACTGGAGGCTTGCGGGGTCGGCCAACGGGCCTCTTATCCGCTGCAGCCTGTGATTTGCGGGGTCTTCCAGGTGGTCTCTTTATCACCACTATCGTTGGTCTTGGTGGTGCACTAACGAGGCTATGAAACTGCACAGTTGCTTTACGTGGTCGGCCTACTCGCCGTTGAGTGGGTCGGGCTACTCCCTTCGCTTG
>NC_073696.1:131491880-131494380 GCF_029784165.1 Wyeomyia smithii
GTAGCCGTATAACATTCATGCTTCTCCCTCTTCGCGCGCAGCACTTGTGAGACCACAACACACCACCACACCGGGCGGTGAACTGCGGCTGCCACTCACAGACAACATCGTATCGCTCAACCTCTTTCGCATTGTGCGATATACGTGGAATGCGGACATCAGCGAAGACCAAACGCAGTCTATCCGTTCCCGTATATCGGAAGCATAGCACTCGTCAAAAGGTTCCCACTTTGCGCGCTTACCGCACACCTTTGTGAGTCGGCATTCTCGGGTCATAATACATGCTACTGCCGCTACACCCGTAACGTGGTAGCCGTATAACATTCATGCTTCTCCCTCTTCGCGCGCAGCACTTGTGAGACCACAACACACCACCACACCGGGCGGTGAACTGCGGCTGCCACTCACAGACAACATCGTATCGCTCAACCTCTTTCGCATTGTGCGATATACGTGGAATGCGGACATCAGCGAAGACCAAACGCAGTCTATCCGTTCCCGTATATCGGAAGCATAGCACTCGTCAACAGATTCCCACTTTGCGCGCTTACCGCACACCTTTGTGAGTCGGCATTCTCGGGTCATAATACATGCTACTGCCGCTACACCCGTAACGTGGTAGCCGTATAACATTCATGCTTCTCCCTCTTCGCGCGCAGCACTTGTGAGACCACAACACACCACCACACCGGGCGGTGAACTGCGGCTGCCACTCACAGACAACACGCGCACGCCTGTCTGTCTCCTCCCCACCAGCCAGTCACAGCCAGCCAACCAGCCAGCCACTACCAGCGGCAGAGCGGGTAAGCGGAGTGTAAGCGAGCGAACTGGTTGATTGACTACCCGCCAGCCAGCCAGCCACAGCCACAGCCACCACACACATCACACCTAGCACCGTCGTCGCTCTGTGTACGCCCAACAGAGGTAGATGCAGCAGGCCGCATGCCACCCTACCTGTGTATGCACACACCGTGTCAGTGAGAAGTACTTTTCCGTACCAACCTCAGACTCAGACACCCTCCTATAGATACGAAAATGTATAATAATAACAGAATTCGACACACGCTTTGCCCCCTCATACTGCGCCCACAGACCGAACCGTAGTGTACGTCATCATCGCGTGTAGCTGAGAATCCAAACACCCGGTCTGTGGTGTATGTCTCGGGTGCGGTGGATGATTATGTCACGTAGCCGGCACGTAGTGTATCATCCCGTATACAGTGCTTGGCATGATCGATCGTCATCATCGCGTGTAGCTGAGAATCCAAACACCCGGTCTGTGGTGTATGTCTCGGGTGCGGTGGATGATTATGTCACGTAGCCGGCACGTAGTGTATCATCCCGTATACAGTGCACCTCTTCCTACAAGGTTTGGTAGGTTAGCTTGGCATGCATAGCTAGAAGATTTTCTGGGGGTCCGAATTAGGATACTCTCCCCTTATAACAAACAGCTTCAATTACAACCCACGTAGCGCTTCAAAGCGCATAGAACATGTTGATACATACAGAGCAGGAGAGAACAACTGGCAGCCGTTATGGAAACTGTGTGTTAATGTTTCAAAAGCGACAATTGGGATGACCGATGTTCATAACTTAGTAGTTTCAACATCAGGGGAAAGTGATCTAATGCGGACCTATTCTGATTAAGAAAAACTAAAATAATTTGACATGAGATTAATTTTATTTATTCAGATTCATGTCTTATTTTGGTTGCTGGTTGTTTCGGTGGCCTACCAACAGGCCTCTTAATCTTGCGTGGGCGGCCAACGGGCCTCTTGGCAGTGCCTTTACTTTGAGCAGGTCGCCCAACGGGCCTCTTAACAATGGTTGGATACTTTGGTGGTCGGCCAACGGGCCTCTTAGCAATGGTTGGATACTTTGGTGGTCGGCCAACGGGCCTCTTAGCAATGGTTGGATACTTTGGTGGTCGGCCAACGGGCCTCTTAGCAATGGCTAGTGACTTTGGAGGTCGGCCAACAGGCCTTTTTAGCATAACGACTGGAGGCTTGCGGGGTCGGCCAACGGGCCTCTTATCCGCTGCAGCCTGTGATTTGCGGGGTCTTCCAGGTGGTCTCTTTATCACCACTATCGTTGGTCTTGGTGGTGCACTAACGAGGCTATGAAACTGCACAGTTGCTTTACGTGGTCGGCCTACTCGCCGTTGAGTGGGTCGGGCTACTCCCTTCGCTTGTATGTTTTGTTCCTTTGAAGAGAATGAATCATTTAGTGTCAAACAGAGCTTCGTGAGAAATAAAAACATACCATCAGAGCGATTTCAGCGGGGTCCGTCAGTATAGCAGCTCGTCCAGGTTTTCGTCCTCGTCTGCCTGTAGCACGCGGTGGTGCCCGCGGGATTGGTCTGATTCTGCAAAGAGTGTCCAGCAGTGATCCTGGTATTATTTCGTCAACCAAGGAAGGTCCTGTCACTGATGATGGAGCATAATCCAATGCAGTGAATACATCCGGGTTGAAGGGCCAAATACCTGATGCCCGGAACCCG